>NW_026606867.1:1750000-1987145 GCF_029890125.1 Rhinichthys klamathensis goyatoka
CAGCGGGTTGTTCCTCTCCAGATCCTTTTAGCTTTACCCAATATACTAATGATAACTTTGAACGTCTTAAATAAAGAGGTAACTCGTCAGCTTCTACCAGCAGCGCATTAGTAGGTGTTGTTTTAACTGCACCAATACTGATTCTTAAGGCTCTGAACTGAATTTTATCAAGTTTTTCCAAAATACGTTTAGCTGCTGCTCCATATACCATACACCCATAATCTATACACGACCGTATTAATGCCATATAAATATACATAAGTGAGAGTTTGTCTGCTCCCCATTCATATCCAGTAATTGATCTCATTAGATTTATTACCTTTTTACATTTAGTTTCAATCTGATTAATATGATTCCTCCATATACATTTCTCATCAAACCATAGCCCTAAATATTTGAACTTTGTTACCCTTTCCATTCTTTGACCATATAATTTTAGTTGTACCGTATCTGTCCTTTTCTTTCTAGTAAAAAGCATGAAGCATGACTTTTCAATTGACATTTTAAATCCCCATTCATACGACCATCTTTCAATATTCAATATAGCATTCTGTATACTATTTGTCACATGTTTAATATTTTTCCCCCTTTTCCATATAGCCCCATCATCTGCATTTAGTGACGATCCAATGTCTTTACCAACGTTCATAAAAATATCATTTATCATAATATTAAACAGAATCGGGCTAATAGCACTACCTTGAGGGATACCATTTATAATATTAAAATCTTCTGACATAGCATCTCCAACTTTAACACGAAATGTCCGATTAGTTAAAAAATCTAAAACCCAGTTGTAAAGTCTTCCACCAATCCCCATTCTCTGCATTTTAATCATTAAACCTTCTCTCCACATAGAATCATACGCTTTCTCTATATCAAAAAATACTATATTCATAACCTCTTTCACACCAATTGCTTTTTCTGCTTCATTGCTAACTTTCACTAATGCATCTATCGTAGATCTTCCTTTACGAAATCCACTTTGACATGGGCTTAGCTCTTTGCTCTAAATAATATGCCAGTCTACGAACAATTATCTTTTCTATCCATTTACATAAATGAGAAGTTAGTGCAATTGGTCTGTAGTTTCCTGCATTCACTAGGTCTTTACCAGGTTTACCAAAAGGTAATATCAGAGCACTTTTCCAGCTAACAGGTATTACGCCTTCTCTCCATATCTTATTAAACAGGTGTAATATGATTTCCAATGCTTCATCAGGTAGCTGTCTAAACATTACATAACATAATTGAACTTGCCCTGGGGACGTGTAACCACTTCCCTCTAAAGCCAGTTTCATCTCATGCAGAGAAAATTCCATATCAAGAGCCGAACCATCACAATCCTTTTTCTTTGTCACATCAGAATTATCTCTTAAAATTTCTTTTTTTCTTTGTTTGTGCATTTCATCCAAATGACTTCCACTATGCACACTTGCAAACTTCTTGCCTAGTAAATCAGCTTTCTCCTTATTTGTAATTGCCATATACTCTCCATCTCTCAATGCTGGGATATTAACCGATTTCCTTTTCCCACTCATTTTTTTAATCATCGCCCAAATATCACCCAATTGTACTTCACTGCCAATGGAGGAGCAAAACTGTCTCCAAGCACTCTTTTTGGATGACTTAATTACTTTCCTTGCCCTTGCTTTCTTCCTTTGGTATTCAATCACGTTATCTTGACTCAAATGTTTTCTTAAAATCCTGAACGCATGATTTCTTTCTTTAATAGCATTTTTACATTCATTGTTCCACCACGGAACCATTTTCTTTTTTTCCCCTTTATTATGCTACTCTTAGGAATGCATGCTGATGCAGCACTGATAATCATAGTGGTTATTGTTTCTGTACATTTATCAACATCACCCTCCATTGATAATCTTTCAGAACTTTCAATACAATAATCTTTAAAAACTCTCCAATCCGCTTTATCAAAACACCATCTTATTACATATTCATCCTGAATAAATGCATCAAAATTCAAAGAGCATAATATTGGAAAGTGATCACTACCTATATTAGTATCATTCTTAACATTCCATTCACAAATATTACTAATATTTCCAGAGACTAACGTGAGATCTAAACATGAAACTGTATTTCTTATAACATTCACCCTAGTTCCACTTCCATTATTAAGACACACCAGTGATCTCTCCTCTATTAGTTCTTCAACTATTTCTCCATTATTATCAGTATGATCACTTCCCCATAGTGTATTGTGTGCATTAAAATCACCACACCAAATTTCTCTTCTGGTAACATTTTCTAAAATCATATGAAAATTGTGCATTGACAGCTTTTTACAAGGATTGTAATAGTTGACTATTTTGATATCTCCTCTGGGACTACAAATTTCTATTACTATGCATTCAAATTCATTTGGAACATTTATTTGTCTATATGCTATAGTATCCTTAATAAATGTTACACATCCTCCACCTTGTTTATCAATTCGATCACATCTAATAGAATTATATCCTGGAATAACAAATTCCAGATGTGTTCTTAGCCATGTTTCTTGTAAACACATAACATCAGGTAAAACTTCCAACTCATCTACAACCTTCTTAAATTCTTGCCCATTCGCTATAAGACTTCTGGCATTCCATTGGAGTATAAGGAAAACCATGATCAAACTACTAATCACCTTGAGATACTCCATCATTGGAAGGATTCAACATCTCATGTATCAATTCAGCTGTAACTTCTTTAATCCCCAGAATTTCTATAGCTGCTTCTACAATGGTCTTGATTCTATCACTTTTTTTCTTTTGCTGTATCGCCACATTCACAACCTTACATATGAAAGTGATAAAATTTATTTTATCCACCATCATTGTATCCTCATTAATCTTCTGTATATATGGATTAGTTTCTAATTGACTCTGGTTTATTTCAACAGGCAAGGTCTCTATTTGCTGCTTCTTCACAATCTCTCTCTCATTGTTTACTTTATGTGCTGAACGGGATTCATTTATCGCATTCTCCTTCACTTTTTTAAGTGCATCAGCATAGGATACCTGATTTGTTATTTTATATTTCTGCACCTCTCTAGCTTGTTTTTGAACAGGACATCCTCCAAAAGCAGCACTGTGTTCCCCACCACAGTTACAACATCTAATTTTTCCATCTTGACCACATTTTCCATAATCATGTTCTCCTCCACATCTTGCACATCTTTGCTTTCCTTTACATTGTCCTACCGTGTGTCCCATTCTTTGACACTTAAAGCAGCGCAAAGGAGCAGGAATAAATTCTCTGACATCATAACTCATATATCCCATTCTTACTCTTTTGGGTAACTCACGCTCAAACTCAAGGATTACAGATAAGCTATCCGTTCTCACACCATTTCTTTTTTGAATTTGTATTCTTGTGGCTTTAACAACTTTTCCTCCTTTGATTTCTTGTATTATCTCATCCATTTTCATTGTCAAAGGAATGTCATAAATAACACCTCTGAGTTTTGCTGCATTTCCTGGCATATGAGCACTAATCCTTTCTCCGTTCAAAGTTTTTGCTTTAAGCAATTTATCTCTTTGTAATTGATCTTTAACTGCGCTGATCAAAAGCATGATGGGAAACGACTTTGCTGACGACACAGCTTGATGCTCATTGGTTTTTACAGTCTATGGTTTAAACAACATTGATGTATTGTTCTCTAAAATGTTTGATTTTAAAACTCTGATATCATGTTTTATGTGTATAAATTTTGGGAATATTCACACATAATTTAATAAATTATGCAGTTAGCTTGACAGTTAGCCTGCCCTGGACCAAGTTAATTTCCATAAGTTGCCAGAGTAACTGAGTTTGAACTATTTTAAATTTGCTTTATGAAACAGAATCCACCAACACTAAGTCTGATAACCAAAATAAGCCTAGCTTATATTCTAAACTTGTTTTATGGAACAGCCCTCTGAACTGTTACCTTGGTGTTTTATAATAACCAAAATATACAGGCTTTTTAAAAGAAATAAAATTTTTCATGTATTGACTCGTTATTTTTATCTGACTCCATAAATGAAAAGGTTTTAATGATATCTGTGCATCATTAAATGTGAACGAATGTTTGACTATTCTTTTTAACTCTTAAAAATAATGTCAGAGTCAGTTAGAATAAAATCAAATGTTTACAATTTATTATGTCAGGTAAATGTATCCTGCCAATTTCATAACCAGTTTACAAATAATCAATACAATAACATCAAATGTTCAGAGATAAAGAGTAAAAGGTTAAACCCGACATTTAGAAAAATACATAATGCCGAAGTCTTTGAGATCCTTCAACATTATGGGCTGATCTGAGTTAGAGAATCACCCCGAGCCTCTTGTTGCATTTCATTATATAGACCAAAACCTCTTTCACATGGAAACATCTGCTAACTATGGTAATTTGCATTCAGAGGTTTACACCCTTTGAGAGCAGGAGGCCATTTGCCTGGAATACACACCCTCCTTTGTGTGCAATTACCTTTTGTTTTACTTCTTTGGGAATGAGACATTTGTACCAGTCATACTGAGACATTTCAAATGATATCAAACATGTATAATACCGTATGATAATTATTCACATTAAACCATATAGATTTTTGGGTGAATTTTGGTGTTCTCAGCATGAGAGAGAGAGGGAGTGGGGGAGGAGGGAAAGACATGACTAGGATGATTCTGAGGTGAGACTTGCATCTCAAATGGAGATGCTACCTTCACAAGAGTGAGTTCAAATGTTAATTTCCTTTGTTCTCTCAGAGAGTAGCCCTCTCTTCCAGTTCTTCCAGGATTACACAATCTACTTCTCAGTGTGTGTCTCACTCTGAAGATCCTGATGAATCCTTTGCATTAACCTGATTTTTTAAACTTATCTATAGACAGAAATTAAAATGTCATCATGGTTTTAATAAGACTGTAACCTATCTTTATTTTTGTTGACTTAGTTGAACTTTCTTTGAAGTTCTAAAACTGATAGGCCGTCATTGGTTGACAATTAGTCAATACCACTGATGTACAGAGAACTGACTCTTTTTGTCATATTTTGCAGACGGAGTTCAGACATGTCTCAAAGCAGTTCTTCAAAGGGAAAGAGTAGTCTCAGCCAGCACTATGAAGAGAAGGTCCGCCCATGCATTGACCTAGTGGACTCTCTCAGGTCTTTAGGTGTTGAAAAGGACCTGAACCTGCCAGCTATTGCTGTCATAGGTGACCAGAGCTCAGGAAAGAGTTCTGTGTTGGAAGCCCTGTCTGGAGTGGCGCTGCCTAGGGGAACAGGTAATATCACAATATACATTACACAGGAGACTGGAAAAACCTGTTTGCTCTTTCCTTATTTATTAGTCTGAATAATGTGTTGTTAAAGGTATGGGTAGGCAGTTTTTTTTTAGAAATACTTTTTGTAATGTTAAATGTTCCCCCAATCATTGCAATCGGTCAGAATACAATGATACGATGTCCTACCTGCCTGTCAACATATGCATTTCCCAACCTGATCTCACAGCAATTCGTACGAATTTTACGAAAAATGGAAAATTGGTACGAATTCATACGACCTCACTCGCACAAATTCGTAAGATTTTTGGTAAATCGTACATCTTATTTTACGAGTTGCTCAATTCGTATGAATTCATACGAATTACCTACCCCTGACCACAGCCCTAAACCTACCCATCACTGGGGTTTAAACAAAAATTAGCCACCTTTTACTCACTCGTACGAATTGGTCGTGAGATAGCGTTGGTATTTCCATACCTCTGCGCACCCTGCTCGTGCAGACATCACACTTCATCAGCGCGTTCCGTATGGCAGAGTTGTGGACATACAGTCACAGAGCGCCATAAACAAACAGTAGCTGCCTTTTACCATTCATCCTGAACCAAAACAACAAGCTTATGCTGAGTTCACACCATGTTATAACCATAATTACAAGACGGAAACCCGTGATGTTCTTGCTGTTCACATCCTCAGACTCTGATTTATGCGTTTCTATGTCAACACTATCAACACCAAAATGAATCTTCAGCAGTCAGGTGGTACAAGTAAGAGTTCTGTTAGTTGTTTGTTCATTCTTATTGTAATGTTCTTTGAGACATGATGACGTAGTTTAACGCCTTCTCGTGACGCTTTGCAGACTCTGGCTGTAGGCCTAAACGTTGATGTGTTTTGGAGGTGGCGTGGCTTTAGAGAGCGCTCTGAAGGGAGGGTGAGATCAAAAGCTAGCTTGCTTTTGCTAGCCTCTCTGAAAATGCCTACTCTAACTTTAAGCTGAACATCTAGTATATTCAACACAGGTATTGTGACACGCTGTCCTCTGGTATTGAAACTTAAGAAAATTACAAAGGACAACAACTGGCATGGATTGCTGTCATATAAGGATCAAATAAAGCAACTGAAGAACCCAGCTGAAATAGAGAATGCTGTCTTAAATGGTTTGTATATTTACACATTTAAGTGTATTATACAGTACTTTAATTCCCTGTGAGTCTTTAGAATAGTTGACTTAACTGTTTTGTCATCTGTGGGATGTTTGTGACATGGTATTGTTTTATAGCTCAGACAGTATTGGCTGGAGAGGGAGAAGGGATCAGTCATGAGATGATCACTCTGGAGATCCAGTCCAGTGATGTCCCTAACCTCACTCTCATTGATCTGCCAGGCATTGCTAGAGTTGCCACTGGAAACCAGCCAAAAGACATCGAGAAACAAGTAAGACACTATTTGTACGGTATATGTAAATGTTTAGAAATGTTTATAGCATTCCAATATTTTGGTAAACAGCTCTTTTAAATACAGTTCCTCTATATCCAATTTGGACGGTGTCATTTATAATGAATGTGTGTGACTGTGACATGTGTGCACATATGCATACTGTACAAGCGCACATTAAATTAAAAATTATATGTAAGTGTAGGTATATACCGGTATGTGTGTGTGTGTGCACACATGCATTTACCTGCACATACATTTACCTACACATATATACATTAATACACAACCCACTAGCCTGGTTAAAACCAGACCATTCTAAATTTGCCGGAAGTTGTCTGGGTTTTCCCAGGCTAACAACCCACGTAAAGTTGATAATTCCGCGAATAACTGCAATTGCAGATTTCGAACAGAGATGGCGACATATTACATATTTACTGCAAAATTACTCCACACTATTACCTTGCATATTACAAATTAAATATTTCTGGAAAAATTACTTTAATGGTGAATTAAATTAAATATGAGTTGTTTCTGGATATTGATCTAGGTGTTAGAGGCAGAATTCTGCCATCTGCTGGTTAAAAAAAACCCCTGTAGGAATTAGTTTTAGAAATAAAGTATTTTTATAATTTGCAAAAAGGTCTTAAACTAGAAATGTGTATATCAATTGATCAATTTAAGAGCATCATAAAAAAATATGGTAAAGGAGACATGTGGTTGTTTTTCTTGAGAGGCCATTGTGTTTAAATGATTATTGTATGATTGTATGTATGTAACATTTTAATATGTTGTGTTTATGTATGGCTGCTACCTTGTCCAGGTCTCTCTTGTAAAAGAGATTTTTGATCTCAATGAGACTTCCTGGTAAAATATATTACAACAAGCATATATTACACGAACTATACATTGTCATTTTCATCGCCCATCTGTATTAACGTCTTTTGGTATCAATCAAGTAATGAAAATATCCTCATTGGCTGTCAAACTTCGCATTTATTTAGTTAAAACTTTGCAATTTCCAACTCTGTATACAATTAACCCACCACCGTCCCGAATCCTGGTTCAACTACTCAAACATTTTGGTATGTGTTTGTATATTTGTTGGTGGCTTGTGTGGTTTATTATTTGGTTATTTTTGTGTGATTACATGGTTAATTGTTTGGTTAGCAATGGAGCAATCTAGTGGGTGGGGCTACAGAGAGTTTAAGGCTGTATTAGGCCCCATGGCCTCAATTGCAGTGTGCTGTGCATAGAGAAAGAACTGTGACATAGTATTGATGGGTGGTAAAGTGTGCAGGGTCTTGAGAGACGTAGCCTGGCAACTTAATGCCTATTTATTTTCTTTTTGAACAGTTTTTGTTTTGCATTTTTGACTATCCTGACACTGTAAATATTTGCACGTATTTGGAAAAAAAATATATGTGAAAAAAAAAATAAACAAGAGACTTTTTTAGAAAACATGCATCTTCCCTGACTCCACCATGGGTTATCTTGCCACACTAAACTTTAGAATAAGATTATATAAAAACATATGTAAAATATAGCTGCAAGCAGCAATTATTGGGGCCAAGCGCAAAGAAGGCAATAAGACATTCCAACATGGCTGGGAGTGTCAGACCAACTGCAACAATGAGAAATTAAAGGCATTTAAAGATGAATTTAGGCTAAATGCCTGAAAATCATTTATAAAGTAACAAAAAATATGATTTAATGGATTATCAAGACACATACCGAGTTTTGTAACGGTACACCAATGCATTTGTAAAGTGTTGCATTTAATATCATGATTTTATATTGTAATGGCAATGTCCTTGTTTTGTTCTATTATAGCACCACCAAGTGGCGCAGTTCCACCGCATATTTTATGTGTTCTCCCATGTGAGCCCATACATGTCAAATTTGGTGAAAATATCTGATTTCGTTTTGGAGTTATAGACCTTTATATGTATGAGAGCATTACAAATGACCAATGGGTAACTTTGATTGGATTTATTTGCCACTTACTATCAAAATTTTGACATTTGGGCATTAGCGTTTAGCCAACGACCTATGTTTTCAAACTTCCTACGGTGGTTTTGTCTCGATCGGCCTAACGGTTTCGAAGATATTGGCAAATGTTTTTTTTTTAAGCGCTAATTAACAACATTGCGCTAACCATAAGCCAAAACCTGGAATGTTTGGTATCGTTAGACTCGGCAAGGATTCAGGAATGTAAGGAGAAGACTCTCTTGAAAATACATTTTTTTTAACCACTAGGTGGCGCTGGTCTTGAAACTTCTCAGACTCTTTCAGAGCATCGTGCCGATGACCCATACCAAGTTTTGTAACGATACGTTCATGGGTTTATAAAATACAGTATTTTAGTACAAAATTCGAAATGGCCGATATGTAAAAATTGGATATCACGCCCTGAATCTAACAAGACCAGTTTTATGATTTTTGGACAAACCGTTCAGAAGTTAACCAAAAATAGGCTTTTTTTTGTATCTCCTGACCAGTAGGTGGCGCTGTGCCGAAACACAGCATGTAGCCTCAAGTTATGCTTGTGATGACATGTACCAAGTTTGGTCTGAATACAATAAAGCATTGCGGAGATATAGCCTTGTGTCCTATTTGGGGTGCTAAGTCAAATTCTACGTCAAATTAATTTGCGTGTTATTCGATAACGATTGGGTGTTTCAAAAAGATTTT
Organism: Rhinichthys klamathensis goyatoka; assembly: GCF_029890125.1. Lineage (NCBI taxonomy): Eukaryota > Metazoa > Chordata > Actinopteri > Cypriniformes > Leuciscidae > Rhinichthys > Rhinichthys klamathensis. The sequence continues at coordinate 1,759,397 of NW_026606867.1, forward strand.
GATAACTTTTTGCCAGCATTGTCTGAAGAAGATCGGATTTGATTTTCATGAAAATCGGGCAAACCGTCTAGGAGTTTGAAAGTATTTTTTTCTGAAATGTAAAAATTTTCAATGACGTCATATGAACAAAAATCTACATAAGTATTCACAGCTAAATCTACATATTAAGTATTCACTGTTGTCCTGTAGCAACTCCTTTGTTATCTTGGCTGTGTGCTTAGGGTCATTGTCCTGTTGGAAGATGAACCGTCGCCCCAGTCTGAGGTCCAGAGCGCTCTGGATCAGGTTTTCATTAAGGATGTTTCTGTACATTGCTGCATTCATCTTTCCCTCGATCCTGACTAGTCTCCCAGTTCCTGCCGCTGAAAAATATCCCCACAGCATGATGCTACCACCACCATGCTTTACTGTAGGGATGGTATTGGCCAGGTGATGAGCAGTCCCTGGTTTCCTCCCCTGTCCCTGGTTTCCACCCCTGGGGGTGGTGATGGCGCAGTGGTTAAGACACTTGCCTTTGGTGTGAGAGACCTGGGTTCAAATCCACTGTCAGACACCAATGTGTCCCTGAGCAAGACACTTAACCCCTAGTTGCTCCAGAGGCGTGCGACCTCTGACATATATAGCAATTGTAAGTCGCTTTGGATAAAAGCGTCAGCTAAATGAGTAAATGTAAATGTAAATGTAAATGTCCTCCAAACATGACGCTTGCCATTCAGGCCAAAGAGTTCAATCTTTGTTTCATCAGACCAGAGAATTTTGTTTCTCATGGTCTGAGAGTCCTTCAGGTGCCTTTTGGCAATATCCAGGTGGGCTGTCATGTGCCTTTTGTTGAGGAGTGGCTTCCGTCTGGTCACTCTACAATACAGGCCTGATTGGTGGAGTGCTGCAGAGATGGTTCTTCTGGAAGGTTCTCCTCTCTCCACAGAGAAACGCTGGAGCTCTCTCAGAGTGACCATCGGGTTCTAGGTCACCTCACTGACTAAGGCCCTTCTCCCCCGATCGCTCAGTTTGGCCGGGCGGCCAGCTCTAGGAAGAGTCCTGGTGGTTCCAAAATTATTTTGAATGCCATTTACGAATGGAGTCCACTGTGCTCATTGGGACCTTCAATGCTGCAGAAATTTTCCTGTACCCTTCCCCAGATCTGTGCCACGATACAATCCTGTCTCTGAGGTCTACAGACAATTCCTTAGACTTCATGCTTGGTTTGTGCTCTGACATGCTCTGTTAACTCTGGGACCTTATATAGACCGGTGTGTGCCTTTCCAAATCATGTCCAATAAACTGAATTTACCACAGGTGGACTCCAATCAAGTTGTAGAAACATCTCAAGGATGATCAGTGGAAACAGGATGCACCTGAGCTCAATTGAGTGATTTTGAATACTTATTTACATGTTATTTGTTATTTTATATATATTTATATATATATATATATATATATATATATATATATATATATATATATATATATATATATATATATATATATACACACATATATGCAAAGATTTTAAACAAACCCCTTTCATGTTGTCATTATGGATTATTGTTTGTAGAATTTTGAGGAAAATAATACATTTAATCCATTTTGGAATAAGGCTGTAACATAACAAAATGTGGAAAAGTGAAGCGCTGTGAATACTTTCCTGATACACTGTAGTTTCCTGCCTTGTATGAGATTTTCTTTGGATTCCCTGAATCTTTTCAGAATATTATGGCTGGCAGATGGTGAAAGACCTAAATTCTCTAAATGTAATTTTCTTTTTTAAATTTTTTTTTTTATTGTTTGACATTTCTCTTGCAGGAATTAACAAATCACAGATTCTTGATTTTGGGGTTAGTCAAAAAGTCTCATGCCACTGAGATGAAGGGAACAATGAAACCTCAAAAGGGTCTGAATGGACCACCATAAGTGTTAACAAATCTTCAGTTTAAAACAAATCTGTCAAAGCTTGAGTATCAGATAACAGTATGTATTCTAGATATTTTGATTCATGCAGGAATGCATTCATTAATTTTTGTTTTCTATAACAGATAAAAGATCTAATTGAAACGTTCATTAAAAGACAAGAAACCATCAGCTTGGTTGTGGTGCCTGCAAACATTGACATCGCCACCACTGAGGCACTGAAGATGGCATCCAAAGTAGATTCAACTGGAGAAAGGACCCTGGGTACAAATAGGCTACTCACTGAATATGAAGTATTGTCTATAGTTTATCTTGCTTTGTGAAATAATAAAAATAATACAAATCTTTATCTTTGTGTTTTCAGGTATTCTGACTAAACCGGACTTAGTGGACAAAGGCATGGAGGAGATGGTGGTCAGAACAGTCAATAATCAAGTGATACAACTGAAGAAGGGCTACATGATCGTAAAGTGCCGAGGCCAGCAAGACATCAATGAGAAGCTTGATCTGGTCAAAGCGCTGGAAAAAGAAAGACGTTTTTTTGACGAAAATGCTCATTTCAGGCAAGAAATGAATTTGGTTATCAGAATTAGCAGTTCTCTCAGAATATGTAGCACAAACCATATATGTAAGAAACTCTAGACTGAAAAAAAAGCCAAGATTTTTGTGAGATGTATGAGCAATATTACTCGAGTAGCAGTGCGATACGGCTATATATCAGCACGGCTGTGATTCTGTGGTGGGCAATCACAACGTGCTGATATACAGCCATATCGCACGTGTGATATTGCGTTTAAACAACAATTCAACGGCACATGTGAGTAAATAAATAACAACAACGGAGTGTCTTTAAAAACCCTCTTTTGTGCAGAACTACTTCCTTCTGCCATGGATTCAAATCTCAAGTTGACAGTTGAGCCCAAGCCTCTGTTACTAATTCTAAAAATGTAGTAAAAAAAACTAGTAATGAAGGAACGTTGAGTTGCTTCATTGAAGCTTGTTGTATTTTGTAGAGTAGAGTATCATGGTATTATGAGGGAGAGATCTGCTAAACGAGTGTATTACCTGCATCTGATATAGCATTCACTTCCTGGAGCTCGCATCTGCGAAAGCATCTCGGCAGATTGTAAAATAGGCACTATGATTATATATTAGTGACATATTTGAGGTCTAAATAACTACATTTTCACATAAAAACTCTTAAAATTACATTTCGTGACACAACAGTAAGTGGTTTTAAAAAAAAAAAATGTTTTAAATATACTGTGTATATATAATATGGTTGATTTGCTCGACCGCCGTGACAGTCGCCGCAAGCGGAGTGATAGAAATGGTGAAACGGTCGAACAGAGTGCCGTTACTTATATATATTTTTTCATGGTGGCAGGAAACTAAATTGCTTTTGTTAAGTAAGCAATAAGGTACGAGAGGCTGTTCTGTATTGTGAATAAGTCGAAGCGGAGTGCATGCAAACCCTTCAGCCGTGACTTATTCACGATACAGCACTAGCCTCGAGTACCTTATTGCTTTTATAAAACGGTTACCACAATACAAATATTAAAGCCAAAAGAATATGCATCAATGCAACTTTCATGAAGTAAAATCACTAAAAGCATTCCTTCCACTCGAAGTTAAGCTACATTATTTGATGGCGGCAAAGATTGTCTTTATCAGTAAGTGAGTGAGACAATCATGAGTGAGTGAGTCAGTCAGTAGGGAAGAGTTTTAAATTGAAAGGTTGTTGTGAACATGGAGAAGCAAGGCTGACAAAGCCGTGTTTTGGTTTTATCGTGAATAAAACACAGCTATTGACCAATCATAATCAAGGACTGGAACTAACCGTTTTATAAGCAACAATAACACACCCTTGTTGAGGTGCATCCTCAGAGTTCGACTTTTGTTTTGCAGTTTACAGTGTTTAGGGTACTTACCTTGACACACATTTCAGTGCATTCTGTCATGTATTAGGGACATTTGTGTGGCATTTTAAAAATGGTCCTTTTCTTGTTAATATTTATAATATTTACACATAAGTTATGCAAAAATCTCCAGTTGTCCTCAAATTCTTTATTACTATTGAAATTATTTTTTCCCTTCAGGTCTCTTCTTGAGGACGGAAAAGCTACAATACCCCATCTTGCAGAAAGACTTACAAAAGAATTGGTTGAACACATTAATGTGCGTAAGCAAAGTTACATGACATACAGCAGAAACATTGACACTACAGAGTAAAAAAGTTTGCCTTAGAAAAAACCCAAAAGACTGAAGTAAATTAAAGTCAGATTTTTTTGCATTCTAATGTATCCATTTCCATCTTATCTCTTCACTTTTAGAAAACGCTGCCACAGTTGCAGAAACAACTTGAGATGAAATTAGAGGAGACGAAAGAGGATCTTAGAGCACTGGGAGATGGAGTTCCAACTGATGAACACGAGAAGAGCGATTTTCTGATTACGGTAAAAAAAAAACAAAAAAACTTCTGGACATATGGTGAATGCCACAGAACGTCCTAAACTTTATTATTTCCGTTAACACTCACCGGCACCATCCAGCTAGACTTCTGAGTTTTTTATGAAGTTTCATAATATTTGTCCTAAATTATTAATAACCTAACCCTAAGCTGGAAGCATCAATTGTATATGTTCCACCACCTCAGCAAAGTTTTTACTTGGATTTCATTTTAAATATTTAATTACATTCTTGTCCTCTTCAGAAAATTCGCCACTTCAATCATGCCCTTGAAGAAGGAAAGAGGGCTGAAGAAGATCTAAAAAACTCAGATTCAGACATGAGGGTCTTCACCAAAATCAGGGAGGAATTTGGAAAATGGAAACTCTTCCTGTATGCCAAATCCATTAAGAGTGAGTTTATAATAGAATTGTTGCATTAGCATTATAACATTAACTCCGATTTAAAATTATCCTGCGTCCAGATGAAGCAAATCTTATGGGATGCAACCACAAGTAGTGACATTTTACGCAAACTTTTGTTTCTGGGATGAAGTAGTATTACTGATGGTTGCTTTGTGCCATTCAGCCCGTTCTTTGATTATTTGATCAGATTTTTTTTTTACATAAATCAAAATTCCAATGAACTTATACAAACAGATGCCATGAGAACTGATTGAATTACATGTAATTGGGTGTCACCATTTTTTTTCACTCAAATCTGTTTCCATTTACCCTCGGCACATTTGGTTTTAGCCATACCTTAGCTTTTCCACCTATGAATTTGCAGGGTTTCCATCCAGATGTTTTTATGCACATTTTAAATGTATGCATAAAAACAGCTGGATGGAAACATGACTATTGTTACATTTATGTTGAGAATTTATATTATGCTAATTAAATTGTTATATTTTTCATACTGTTGAAAAAATGTTTTATAAAATGATAGACATTGCCAATAAAAAATATTCTAAACAATTCAAGTTTGTACTCTTGGGTTACTTTTGAAACATTTGATGAAACTGAAATTTAAAATGAAAAGGTAATTTAATATTCTTTTGCAAAGATAAAGGCCAAAATATGTTTGCATATGCAAAGGTCATAATCGGGTATATTTAGGCTAATAAATAAAAAAACAAGAGTAACACAAAAAATCTAGCTTGTATATTGGTGCTACTTTTGACCCACCTGTGTGTTACTTTCGTCCCAACTGACGGGGTCGAAATTAACATGAGCAACTTATGTTCAAAGTGAAATTATACTGAAGTGAGTTACTGACCACAGCAAAAATATTTCTCTGTCTAAAACATCTTTTAAAATTAAGTTTTTCTGAAAAATGGTATTTCGCCCCTGCTCTCCCTTTGTATTGAAAAGTGAGGATGCGACATCGTGAATTTGTGATATCGAATCGTAGACATGATAATCGAAATCGAATTGAATCGTGAGACCAGTGATGATTCACACCCCTGGCAAATATGTAAACCGCTTAACTATGGGGATCAAGGAAGAAAAACTGTTAGATTCCTATCTCGCTGCATCAATGGGAATTAATGCTGATGTATTCCGATTAATTTGTCACCCAAAAGTACCAAAATATGTTAAAGAGATTTAAACATTCATGAATGGACATACAGTATATTTGAAACAGAGCCAAATATCGTCAGCATAAAGAGAGATTTTATGTGAGAATGTATAGCTGATGACTGACGTACTGCTTGAGCCAATGGCTCCACTGACAAAGTACGTTTTTTTTTATATGCAAACATACTCATTCTGTATATTCTTTGTATGCAACCATACTAAAACCTGATTTAACTCATATTGCAGGGAAGCTCGATACGCCAATGGTTGTATTCTAACTCTTTTTTTTTTCCTGTCTTTTCTCTCTAGCGGAGGAAACCCTCAGAGATGAGGTAGTAAAGTATATTAGGACTTGTAGAGGAAAGGAGCTTCCTGAATTTTTGAACTACAGAACTTTTGAGAACATTGTCAAGAAACACATTGAGGAGCTGGAGGAACCTGCTTTAAAGCTGCTCAAAGATGTCACAGGTGAATGGCACCATAATAGTTGATGGTTTACTGTGCCCTAAATTTGAATTGTTCCCCTAAATTTTATGTGATTTGTTACTATTGTACAAGAAACAACGTTCTTTCAAAAAATATTGAGAGAATCATACAAATGATCAGTGGCAATTATGCATACATGATCTTACCTTTGATAAACTCATCTCATCTCTGCTTTCTCATCTCTTTTATTTACAGACATTGTTCACTCCTGTGTGGACCGTGTTGTTAACTCTCATTTTAACGCCTTCTCTCACCTGTTGAGGGCTGCTAAAGATCCAATTGAAGATTTTTTCGATGAGCAGTTTCAGAAAGCTGAGGAGAAAATACATTATCAGTTTGAGATTGAGAAGATTGTCTACTGCGAAGACAGTCTCTATAGTGACCAGCTAAACAATGTAAAACAAAAAAACGTAATAAAGTGGATGGCCAGTGTAGATGTGCGTGAGATGGCATACCATCTCACCTCCTATTTCAAGGTTTGTATACCTAATAAGTAGGTAATCTTTGTTCTTTAAAGGGTGAAGCGTGTTGAGGCACCTAACTGCAAAATATAATTTCTAAATTCTGAATAACCACTCATTCCTCTGCAAACTAGTCAATTTCCTTCTAAACCGCTACCTCAGCTTCCAGTGTTCACAATTAACTGATCCTTTACATAAATGTGGGATAGAAGAAAAAAATAACTGAAAAAATAAACATCTTAAAAAGAATAAAGAATTTTAGTTAACCTTTTACATAATTAATGGCATTATGTGTGGCAAAGTCTTGTGACAAATATTGATTTGTGCTAGTTATATTTTGTGTTTTGAATTTAATTTGAATGTATACTTTGTATGTATTTGTAGATTACTTCTGACCGTCTGGCTAATCAAGTTCCACTGATAGTCCAGTATCACATGCTGGACCAGTACATCTCTCAGCTTCAGAATGCAATGCTTGCCATAATTGGACGGAACAATCCAGGAATGCTGCTCCAAGAAGATTCCGGTGTTGCACGTAAAAGGAAAGAACTGAAAGAGCGACTGGAGCGCCTAAAGAGTGCAGGCAAAATCCTGTCCAAGTTTGTGCATTCTACATAGTTATGGATAGCACTGTCACCTCACAGCAAGAAGCTTCTTGGTTCAAATCCAGGTCGAACCATGCTCGAGGCGTGTGTGTGTGTGTGTGTGTGTGTGTGTGTGTGTGTGTGTGTGTGTGTGTGTGTGTGCGTGCGTGCGTGCGTGCGTGCGTGCGTGCGTGCGTGCGTGCGTGCGTGCGTGCGTGCGTGTGTGTGTGTGTCATGGACTGGCCATCTTGATCTGCATTTTCCAAATCACTGGCCTTAGGACAAGTGATTTGGAAAATGGATAGATACAAATTAAAATGATGGTGGAAAATAAAAAGCAAAAAATAAAATAAATGGTGGTGGAAAATCCCTATTATAGTGGATAGTTATATCAATCATGAAAAACTTGCTCCTATAACTTTTACTGACTGTTCCTTTATTTTAAAGTTGGCGTGAATTAATTGAAAGAATTTTCGTAATTTTCTTATTGTATGTTTCTGGTCTTATTTTAAATGATTCATACTGTTTGTGAATATTTTGTTTTTGTTTTATTGCAAAAAAAGCCTTGTAATTTTTAATTAAAATATCAGAATTTTCACATGAATCTGCATTGCATGAGTAACGTGAATAATTTGTCATAATTTACTGCACTCGTGGTTTACTGCATAGATGCTATTCTATGATTTAATTTACTGCATAGATGCTATTCTATGATGATTGGAAATTAAAGACACCTTTGTCCCTACAGAAAAGATCAAATTTGTTTGATTTTGATTGAAATTTCCTTTGATAATTGTGGTGTGTTTTCATGAGACATATATATCTGAGAGCACCGGTCCAAAACGCTGGAATAGGTCCCAGCATCCCCATGATGACCCAACAGAGGACAATCATTTGGACAATGGGTGTTCTTTTTACTGTCTTAAATGGCTCCTTAAAATAATAATAAAAAACGAAATAAAATAAAAATTTATCAGTCTAATAATATGTCCATTCCAACAGAGACGATGCAAAGATATATTTTTGACATTTTATTCCACATTGCCATGATTTTATGGTTTATATGGACTTTTTTTCTCTAGGCCTATACCTAACAGTTGGTGTGCCTAATGTTGCCCCAATAAGCAGAAATAGAAAAAAACATCACTTTTTTATTTTGTGATAATTACAGGAAAAGCCCTGCCTGAAAAGCATACACTCTTAAAAATGGTTCCAAACAGTACCAATTGGGGTTCTTCGGCTTGTAACGATAGCAGAACCCTTTTTGGTGCTAAATAGAAGGTTCCACAAAGAACCATGCTTTGAAAGTGTTATATAGGGCCTTAATGGTGTTATAAATAACCGTTTCAATGATATTTATTTTCATTAATATTAGTATCTTCATATTATTAATATTATTTTTTCTAAATTATTTATTAATATAGTTGTTTAGCCCTCTATCTGCCTGGTCATATATGTTGTTGCCTCTATTTGGGTTTTACATAAAATAAAATAAAAACAGTATGTGTCAATTAGGTAGCCTACTTTTATTTTTATTGACATGGCAGATTGTAACAAAAATGACAGTGCTCTAACAACAGAGGTTAGCTGAATACATTAAAAATAACAATTGACATTGAACAGATTTAGATGTAATGAAGACCAAGTTCCAGTGAAATATCTTCATAATCCCTATATGATGTCTTTACATCCTTCATTATGTGTGTATTCTGAGTGGCAGTTTCTCTATGCAGATGATGAGGTTATGGTACGTGACAGCATCTGAAATAAACAATTGAGTTTAGAGTTACATTGTGTCTTTTCCATTTGTTCATGAAGGCCAAAATTAGCAAAATTGAATGAGCCCTTTAACATGTTAAAAGGAAAAAAGTGATATAAAAGTCAAGGAATAGTTTTAATGCTTTTTTTTTTGTGACTGGCTATGTTTAGGCATAAAGTCATAATTGTAAAAAATCAAACAGTATGGATCATAAACTCCATATCTTTGTTACTTTGTGGAGAAGAGAAGATGAGTAGCCTATCCTTAAACTGAACAGAGCTGCTCACACTTACATGTTCTGTTAAATTAAAAAGAGAAAAAAAAAACATGATTGTTAGGAGATAATTGTTTCAATTTTTTAAGTTATAATTTATAGACATTTTAGGAAAGAAATCATTTACCTGTTGAGAGTATTGAGTCTGTAGTAGTTGTAGCTGAGCAACAGAAAATCAGTAATGAGGTGGCTTTGACAGTTACAGATTTGGAAAAACAAAAAAGGCGGGAATAAAGAATCCTAAATTCTAACACAAAGAACCATTTCAGCATAAAGGGTAGAACCAATAGACTGCGTGTAAAGAACCTTTAAAGAACCATCTTTTTTTAGAGTGTAGGTGTTACGATTTGCGCGGAAGCAAAGGCGGTAGTCGGATCTAAATGCAGCAGTAGACTTTAATAATGCAGACTCGGGTAAACTCAGAACAGCCAAGACACTCGTGAATACATTCAATAACTGACAAAGACAGGGCAGAAACACAGGGCTTAAATAATCAGAGACAAACGAGCAGACATGATAACAAGGGGGCGTGGATAACAAGAAACACCTGGGATAACTAATGACAAGACACTAATGACACTAAACATGACAGGACACAAGACCCACATAATGACAGTAGAGTGTCTCAATACTGTACAGAGAGAAGAGGAGCTGCCGAGCCTGCCAATGCATTAACCTGTATTCTGTTAATATTTAAAAGTGTTTTATGTTTCTATTTCTCACTAACATTCGAATATTGAGAATTTAATAAAACACCAGCAATAAAAATGACTAAGTTAGCTGATTACCTTAAAAGCCCTGTTGAAAAAAGTATACTTTATTCTATTTGAAATATATTCCTTTTTTTCTATAGAAGCTACATATACTAACAAAAAATTGTACCATCTTTAAATATATTAAAAGTGTATTAGCATCATGCTTTTACCTATTTTCACAATACAGCTTTTAAGACACTTTAAAATAATTGTATATTTTTTTTAAATATATGCCTTGAAGTGAAAAGTTACTTGGACATAAATTGCTTTCAGAAAGTATTAATGCACATTCATAAGCAAATATTACTTAGCTAATATTACATTTATCATATGCTTTAATACTTTCTGAAAGTATAAAAAAGTAATTTGGAATAAGCCAAAGGTATCACTGAACATATACTTTTTACTCAAATATACTTATGGTATATTTCTTGTATGTTTCGAAGACACTCGTAATGAATTTTTAATGTACTTGTAGTTGTAATGCAAATAAAGTACACTTTAATATCACTAATTAAGCATGTAATAATTAGCATATTAAAGTATACTACGTATAGCCTAGGCTACTTGAAGTTGTACCAATTTAGCACACAAAAGTACACTAAATAATGTGTAGTAGCCTATGTATTATGCTTAACTACAATTTAATTACAACTACAAAATAGTACAAAATTAGTTGTTCCAAAATAGCACACTTTGGGTTAACTAATCATTTAACACACTTGAAGTATACTGAATTTGTGTGGCTGCAAGTATAGCCTACTTTGCATATTTATTTTCCCCCAGTGAATTCCCGCGTCGGTCAGGAGATGGCGCACACAGCTGAATCAATCATCCATCCATTTTCCAAACCGCACTGGTCCAGCGAAACATCATACAGGTATAATAAATTACTTTTTAATGAATGTCTATACTAGTTTCCATGGCAGAGTTTCAAATGATTATTATTAAACAGCAAGCACAAATGCACAAGCGGTAACGTTAAGCCCGTCCGGCGCACTCAGTGTCCGAATTTGCTTAACGTTAGCTAAGTTACTCGTTTTCATCCACTCCTTCGAGTGTACGTTAACGTCTCTGGTTACTCACGTAACCGTAGTTCCCTGAGAGGAGGGAACGAGACATTACGTATGGGGAAATCCATTTTCCTCGAATCATGAAGTCTGATAGAATAACTCTTTTGCTTGCAAATAGCCAATGGCGGTCCCGCCATCACCTGATTGGCTGACACTGCTCAATATAGGTGACGGCGGGTGCCAAAAACCTCAGAATCTTAGCTGAACGAGAGTAAGGAGACTGAGAGTCCCTCCCACACGGCAGGTTACGTAATGTCTCGTTCCCTCCTCTCAGGGAACTACGGTTACGTGAGTAACCAGAGACGTACCCTTATCGAGTCGGTCTCTCGACATTACGTATGGGGAACAATAAAACCCCCGCCGTGTGGGAGAAACCCCACCCAGCTCTCAGGAACAGACACCGGACCTGGTTGAAACATCTATTGGCACAGAGCCAACTCGGCATCTGCACCACCGAAGGCCCCTCCCATCAAGCTAAGCACGCTGAACTGAATGGAGGGAGATTGCAGCAAGTGATTGGTGCTTAGGAAAATACTGCCGGCTATGAATGCGGACATAACAAAGGGCACAATATAGTGAACATGATAGCTATGCTAATAATAACTCGCACTGTCTGACGACTAGTCGAACCGTGGCTAGAGCGCGCGCCATCGGGGCAGTCTAGCCTAGTCCAACGACAGCTCAGCTTTCTCTCCCTGCACTGACAGACATGTGGTGCGAATGAAGGGATATTCAAGTTATAGAATCTCGCGAAGGTATTACGAGACGACCAACCTGCCGCGAAACAAATGTCTTGAATAGACATGCCTTTCGCCCACGCCCATGATGACGCCAAACTCCTAGTGGAGTGGGCATGCACCCCTATAGGGAAACGGCTTCCCGTGAAGCATAAGCCAGCCAGTGCACAGCCTCCACTATCCAGTGAGATAGCCTCCGTTTCGACAGCGCGCCGCCTCTTAGCACCCGCGTAGCAGACGAAGAGCTGCTCTGAAGTTCGAAACTGGCTAGTTCTGTTCACATAAGCACGCAGGGCACGCATGGGGCACAAGCGTACTTCTGAGACTCTGAAACACTGACCTCATCCGGGCAAAATGCTGGAATTGCAACCACCTGGGTTCTGATGAATATACGCAGTAGATAATAGCCCCATAATAGCATAGCACCTCAGTAAACAACAAACACATAGCCGTAGCTACAACTGTGAGTAGACGAGTTAGCACAGAATAGCCAGTTGTACTGAAGGAAACGGGGCAACATAACAGCATAGCACATGTACGTAACAGCATCGGTCGCTGTAGCGCATCCATGCATGTACATAACGCAGCATAAGTCGCCGTAGCGACAGAACTGCGTAGAGACAGAACTGCGTAGAGACAGAAACTGAGATGTACAGTTCGATCAGGATGGCTAGCTGCACGGAAACGGGGCAGCATTACAGCATAACACATGGTAAATTGCACATCCGTGTACGTACATACATTCAGAAACTGTGAGTATGCACAGTAGATTAAGATAGCTAGTTTTGCACTGAAAGAAACAGAGCAACAAATAGCAACACGCGTCCTTATACGTACATAAGTGCAGTGTAGTCGCTGTAGCGACAAACTGAATATGCAGTTAGCTGGTTGTTGCACTGAATGATAGAAGGCAACATAACAGCATAACACATCAGTGTGCACATTTTAAACATCTGTGTGTATAATGCAGCTCAAGTTGCTGAAGCGACCGAAAATGCATGAATATGCGTACACAATGGTCCATTACATTGAAGGGCAGCATAACGCTTCAATATCTACACAGATACAATGCAAGTCGCCGTAGCGACGACTGAGACTATGCACAAGCATATTTACATTTTTGTGTACAAAAAACACAGCGTCAGAGGCATAGCGACATCTACTGTAAATACGTAGTTAATCGGAATAGCCGGCTGCACTGAGGATACAGGGCAGCATATAACGGCATAAATCATAGACACATATCAATGTACATAACACAGCGTCTGTGGCATCGCGCAACAACTGTGACTACACATGAGTAGCCAGTTGCACTGAAGGATACAAGGCAATATATAGCGGCGTAATAGTTACACATATCAGTGCGTTGTGTGTACACAGCGTCAGTTGCATCGTACAACAATTGTGAATACGTAGTGATCAGAATAGCCATTTGCACTGAAGGATAGGGCAAAATATGACGGCATAGATCATAACACATATCAGTGTGTAGTGTGCACAAACACAGCGTTAGTTGCATCGCACGACAACTATGAATACGCATTGCGTAGTAATCAGAATAGCCATTGCACTGAAGGACACAGGGCAATATATAATGGCATAAATCCATACACATAACAGTGTGGTGTGTACGTAACACAGCGTCAGTTGCATCGCGCAACAACTGTGAATACACACTGTGTAGTAATCAGAATCGCCATACAGGGCAATGAATGCTGCGGCGGGGGCTGGGCGCCAGCCACCGGGAAAGCATTGACTGCTATATGAAATGGTATAGCTCGTCCGCGGCATCATGCACGGGGACATAGATAGCCATCTCCTCGGGTTTCCCCGAGCTTCCGCTCTGCGATGCGTCTCCCGTCTATGAGGCGGGTAATAATGTTGGGGAGAGAAGCTCTTTTGCTGAGACATGTAATGTACCTTGTTATTGAAACAGAACACAGCGGTTTCAGAAACAACACATTCTCGTCGAACTCTGGGCGGGAACACGCCCTCTTCGCACCGGTCGAACACGTCCCGCGCTCTTTCCTCCCTGACACGCACATCAGGAGCGCTGTTTTTTTTTTTTTTTTTTTTTGCGACTTCCTGAACTGCCTCTCGCTTCAGCTTTACGGCCCGCGCCGAGGCCACCTTTCCGACGGCAGCTCCTTGGGCCAGGCCCGTCGGAACAGGACAGGCAAACCAAGCAATTGCTTGGGGCCCCGAGCTGGACTGGGGCCCCAAGACAACGACTGTTTAAGAATAAAATGCAACGACAAACTGTGAGCGCCCCTTTGATAGTCAATGCAATAAAGTGCAATGACACTGTTATCGGAATCCCCCTCAAGGGGGCCCCCTCAGTAGTCGCTGACAGCAGCCAGCCAACCACGCGATCTCTGCTGCCGGTAAAATACAAACCTCCTCGGGAGTTATCATGAAGCGGAATTATGCTTCAGGAAGCCAGAAAAGAAAGAAGAGAAAGGAAGAGAAGGTTAAGAAAAATACCAGATAGTGGTAAAGTAATAAATTACACTGCATAAAAATAGCTCTACTTGTCTTGTACAAATGGTGTATTTTGCAGCAGGTAACATTAGGCTAGCAAAAATATGTTTATGTTAGCTACCTGCCTGACGGTAAATGCTGCTTGTAACGAACAGTTAGTGCAATTTTTTTTTCGAACTTACGGAATAGGGTTAACGTTGCATACTGTAATATGTTTTTTAATGGTTTAAGGAGTTCCAGAATCACTGTTTATCGTATTTAATGACATGACATTGCTATAGCTAATAGGTTTTGATGAAAGTGGCATAGCATAACTATTCCACCGTGATAATCTATTTACCAATGGGGGTTAGGAAAACCACACAATAAATTCCGTGCATCAAACATTAGCTTGGGATGTTTTTAAGCATTGGTAGCAGGAATGTAGTGGAGGCTAAACGCACGTAAACGCCGTTTACGCACCTCCCAATATTCGGAAATAGCGTTTACCCACCTCCAAAGTGCGTTTATCCACCTCTAAATTGCGTTTATCCACCTCTAAATAGCTATAAATTAAGCTTATGTCGTTTTAGTTTCATATTGTTCATTATTAGTTTCATAGGTTGTTAAACTTAAGACGAACTCTTTCATATTGCGCTGCATTACTGTCAGTGTTGTTGACTATTAGCCTACTGACGGTCGGTAAGGTTGCGCTGTTGACGCTCGCGCAGCCTCTCGAGCAGAAATCTACACAAATGAGCGCGCGCACACACTCAGTTAACAACATACTGCCTATAAAAATCTAAATGTGGAGTTTTATATTATTAACATATGTTAAGCAACCTCAATAATTTTTCCTGAACACCATCACGATTGAAAATGTGACATTGATTTCCTACAACAGTTCAATAAACAGTTAAAATTAATTCACTTACATTTTAGATGCAATATTGGCTGTTTTTTGTTCTGTTTCAGCAGCGAAAATAGTTCCAAACAAAAATCACAGCAGAACCACGGCGCATCTCACAGGAACACTCGCTGTTTTCATTACTGATTGATTCCGCATTTTGAACGAATCGATTGAGTCAAAGATTCAATGACCCATTCATAAACATCTGTCTCATTCTTGAATGAATCAGCCGTTTGAACAAATTGTTTGAATTAATTAATTAATGACTCACTCATTAAGAGGGTCGCCTGCCGCCACCTACTGGCGGTTTAGTGTTATGTTTAAAAGTAGATCATTCTTTCCAACGTTTCTTATTTGTAAATTTAAATCAAGTTCATAACATTATTTTATGCAATTGTAATTTTTCAGTGACCCCCTATATTTAAATCGGCATTTTACAATATGCCGATTTAAATATCAAAGCTGATTTTACACTGATGAGAATATTGTTTCAGAATAAATCAACAACAAAAAAAAAAATCCGGACGAGAAACTTTTTTACTCGGACAAGTGATCACTTCATTCGAATGACAGATTTACTTGTCCAAAGGACAAGCGTATGAAAAGGCTTAATTTCGAGCCCTGCCTATAGCAATGTCATCAGGATACACATACACCGGTAGGCAGTGGCCCACCTTACCGGGTGACCACCTCGTGGTCCACCAGAATTTATAGTTTACCCACCTCTTTTTTTACCACTACACCTCTGATTGGTAGTGAAAGCAGCATCCCTTCCCTTCTAATATCAAAATATGGAAATGCTAACATATCTTTAAGTTTTCTGTAACACTTTAAAATAACAATCATTAATAGATGGTAAATTGTTAGTTATTTAATATTTAGTTAATTGTCATTTAACTGTTAGCAAACAGACTTTTTACTTAATAAATAATTTGTAACCTTACCCATCTATAAACATTATTTAACCTGAAAAAGGCAGAGGAACATGATTTTTTCATAGCTTATGTCACTGTAATTTTTTATTTTTTTATGCACAGTATGCAACAGCAGTATTTGCACTGTAAACCTTTTTTATTCATATAAAGTGTGTGTAAGGGTGTGTGTGTGTGGGTTGGGGGGGGTGCTTGGGGGGCCTCCATGTCCATTTTGCTTGGGGCCCCCAAATTCCTTCAAACGGCCCTGCCTTGGGCGCTGTCCACTCCAGCACCATATCTGCCACCGCCTCAGTGAGAATGGCCATAAGCTCCGCATCCAAAGAGGCGAGGGCGCCTTCAGACGGAGACTCGGACCATTGGCGTCGTCATCGTCGTAACCGAACGAGATAATTCCCGTGCTTCCTCAAGAGGGCGGTAAATGGCCTCAAGAGTAACTCACGGGCTCTGCCACGTGAGGATGGCGTGGACCTTGGGCCGACGTCAGCGCCTCAACAGAACCCGCGAATGGAGATCTCTGCCGTCTCCCGGTCCGCGGCTCGAAGGCGGCAGACTGGGGAGAGGCAGGAGACACAAGGTCGTCGCTACGTGTAACGGCCAGCCTTGCACGAAGGATCTGATGGGAAGCTCCTCACAGGCGGGACATCCCGATCCCTCGAGTGCCGCCTCTGCGTGGTCCCGACCCAGGCACAGCACACAAGTTGTGTGCGTCCGGGGATTCAAAGGGTCCACCACACGGGCGACAAAGAGACATAATATAATCCACCGGAACGCGAGAGGGGAATTAAAACTCCTTAATATACTCCGCTCTGAATGCGTACATCAACGGTGAAAACAGACTCGAGTGAAGAAAAAAGATTCTGAGGTTTTTGGCGCCCTCCGTCACCTATATTGAGCAGTGTCAGCCAATCAGGTGATGGCGGGACCGCCATTGGCTATTTGCAAGCAAAAGAGTTATTCTATCAGACTTCATGATTCGAGGAAAATGGATTTCCCCATACGTAATGTCGAGAGACCGACTCGATAAGGGAACTATATTAATGGAGTAATGTAGGGAATGGTGAATGGGGGATAGCCAGGGGCGATTTCGAACACAGCATTTAAGTCTATTCCTCACAGTCACATTATAACCGTTACCCCTTTTTGGCTTAAGTTATATATCAGAGTAGGAATGGTAAGACTTGATATTGGCTTAGGTATAGATAAAAAAACTAGTTTGCTTTGGTTTACACAGCTATATTTCTGAAGAATCAGACACAAACTTTACGCTTATAATGTATTCACTAACCCAAAATCTCAAAGGTTTACATCATACAAAAACAAAACAAAACCCAATAATAAACAAGGTAGAAAACAGTAAAACACCAGTTACACCAGTCATCACACAAGAAAAGTTAAGGGTTGAGGGAATCTGGACTGGAAAAGTAACTGATTAACTTTTCTTATGGTGGAGACGACAAGGCTTGGTAATGGAGGAAATGTCCTTGCAAAGGTCAGTACTGTTAATTTGATAATCCCAATATTGTAGATAGAAAAGGTGTCCTCCTGCCCTCCACAAGTGCAATCCAAACCCTCCAGTGTTCACGTTAAACGTCCAAGCGTCATAATCCAGTCACCAAACCACCAAGCAGAAAGTTAGGTGAAGCAAGTACTTTCACCCATACAAGATTGCACCGGAATAAAAAGGTCCATTGATTGACCAAAAAGGAAACACATTCCTCAATCATAGGACCTTATAAATTCAAACGGAATAGCCCAAGAAAGCCATTGCTTCCAAGGGGGTAATCCATCGACCGGAAGTTGAAGCCGGCCGGGTGCCGCCATGTTGTAGCAGAACTTCACTTGCGTTAGCATTTCCATTGACTCCCATTCATTTTGGCGTCACTTTGACAGCGAATAACTTTACATCTGAGGCGTTTAAAGAGTCCATTTGTCCATTATTTATTTCTAAAGAAACACGACGATGTATAAAGTGCTCCATTACCTTCTATGTTACATTATGGCCCGGTAGAAACAGTTTTAGTAAAAATAGGCTAACGATTGCGTCATAACCACTCGACTCTCTGTCGTGCTTTACAGAAATTACCGTACAGACAGGAGGAGAAGCTCGCAGGCAATCGGGGGGACGTCCCGTCAAGAGAGAAGCCCATAGATAATGAGTCCATAAAAGCAACGGAATACTTACTCCTGCTCACTCACGCCAAAGAACTCTTTGCTCAAGTTCCCCGTCTCTGCAAGATTAACGTTGGCAATTTTCACGCACAGCTACTAGAAGAGTAACGTCTGTCAGACAGGTTGCTCACGTCATCAAGCTTAGTTTGAGTCGGTTTGAGTCTGCGCGTCAGGAACGGAGGTGCTCAGAAATCGCTAAAAATGGGCTTCAACTGTCTCAACTGAGTTCCAATGAGATGGCTCTGTCCATTTCTTATACTGTCTATGGGTGCTTCTCATTTCTTATTTGTGCATCCTCGTTTCCTTTCCTCGCTTCCTTTCCTCGCGTCTCAGCTCCACCCCCTGTAGGACGCGAGGGAAGGCTGCAAGGAAAAAATATGAGGACTGAGGAATTGAATGAAAGCTTTTTTATACATTGGAATACTTGATCACTCGAACGTCACTTCACTGCGTCATCAGCAGCGCTCAAAGGATCTGCCCTTATGTTCTTTAAGTTTGTTTATTTAAGAAATTAATAATAAATAATAATAAAGCAAGATACCTTGTTGAAATATGTGAGTTGTGTGGTTTATGTAAACTACAAAAGTAAAGTATAAATTCAAATGATTGTGACAGATGTGAAGGGGGAGGAGAATTGATACGTGCGTCATGTTTAGTCGATAAAACTCTTCCGCAAAGGGTACACCTGTGTATCCTCGCTCATAGCTCCTCTGGAAGCCTCCTCACTCCTCGATCCTCGCCTCCTCGCGGTGCAATTAGAGAATTGAGATGTCCTTCAAGATGGCTGAGCTCGATCGGTTTCCGGGTCATAGGATGGAGGACGGAGGAGCGAGGAGACGAGGAGGGATATTGAGAAGCACCCTATGATTGCTTCCTCTATCCACATGCTTGCCTACTTCTTCAGGTATAGCACCTGGTTAAATACTCATCTATGAAGATGCTTAGCGCCCCCTAATGGAGTGGAGAAACATAACCGCTAAGGTAACAGAGTTAAAAACTCTTTTTCATCTGCTTTAAATTCAATATGGCTTCTAACCTGACTGGTCTATGACTAGTCTCTACAGACAGTGTGTGAATAATAACGTATAATGGATATAACGTTAGGTAGATAATGTTTAGCTCTAATAATGCAATTAACACAAACACATGTATGAACACATTCAGCCCGGACCGGAGAAGGACCGAGCGACAGAGATAGCCTAACATAACGCCGCCTTCACACTGGCAGTTGAAATCATCTCCGATACGGCTCCGAAACGACCGGAAGTCATTCATTTCCTATGGAGATTCGCAGACCGCATGCGAATGGGTCCGAAACGGGTCCGACCGAGTGCGAAAAAATTGACCCCAAAAAATTGAACTATTGCGAAAAGCTACGGACGGTTCCTATCCGACAATTCCAGCGGAAGTTAGCGTTGCTATGATACTGATAAACAAACCTGAATTCTTATCGTTATAAAATCATTATTTATTTTATTAAAAGTTAAGTTGTCATGTAATTTTTTATTTTCATGATTTGCTAACGTTATTAGGGCAGTTAATACAATTAAATTGTAGGCAGACATCGAACTAAATATGATATAGTGGTATAAATTATACCACTATATCACATTTTTAGCCGACCTGACATGTCAACGTCCTGAGCAACTTTCCTCACGCAGCAGCCTTCCTATTAATATCTCTATAACCCTCATCAGAGAGATCATACAGAACTGACAGAATCAAACTTTCTAATCTCTCCGCCATTTTTGTTCTACCCGCTTCCGACGCTTTTCACTGTGTAGTACGACGTCCGTTGGGGGCGTATTGCGTATTACGGAGCTGATTTCAACTGCCAGTTGAAACGTTAGTTTAGACGGTGGGCCGAGGCCCCGTATCTGCTTTACTTTTCGAAATGAATGATCCCCATGGAGGGAGAACCTGAATTTGTAAAGTTGGGACGGTTGTTTTATCCTCAACGATATGAAAAGTGTTGCCACTCCCATTTGTTGCACATTTTCCCCCGAAATCATAATGCACGACCGTAAATATGCAGGCAAACGCGGTTGCCTACTATATCAGTCGAGCCAATAGCGTGGCAAGATACTGACATAGGATTATTATTAACCAATCAGATGTAGCTTATTTAGAACAGTTGTTACGCGGATGATTCAGCTGTCAGACACGAACAGCATCTGCGGCGGCAGCACAGTGACAATCGCCAAGGACATTGTTTTTGTGATTGTAAGTATTCATTTAATTAGAATATGATATCTATGACAAATGTTTGTTTTGTACACTGTGTTGTTCAAACGTATGTAAGCGTCTCGTTAGTGTCGTTTTAAGTAGGGTAGTTTCAGCTGGCTAACTGACATAGTAGCTAGCATGTCTAACGTTAGGTCACAGCTCTGAACCAAAACTACAACATTACTAGTAGATTAATGCATCCTTCATTTTAATTCCAAAATCTAAACCAAGCTAATCTCCTGCATACGATCTCTTGCGATCGTATGCATGAGATTAGCTTGGTTTAGATTTTGGAATTAAAATGGATGTAAGCGTCTCGTTAGTGTCTTTTTAAGTAGGGTAGTTTCAGCTGGCTAACTAGCAGTAGCTAGCATCATGCGATTACATATTTGATTTGGTGTAAAGTTTTAAGTACTTAATTCTAACGGTAACACTTCGTCCAACTCACATAGGCTACAGCTCCACTGTATGTCCCCGGATAATTACCTCAGACTGTTTTGCAAACGTTCGCCAAAAACTCAAGGTAAACATGAACCTCTTGATATATAAAATAAAACATATTTAATTATCAGTTATATCTGGCATAACATTAAAGGGTCAGCAAGCAGCCAATATTATAACCAGAGAGCTAAGAGCTCAAGAAGAACGGCATGTAATAGAAATAAGATTAGACTATCAAAGAACATATGCTATCAAACAGAGCAGAGTTATAATGTACATAAACATCGTACAGATTTACTTCTGACTCTGTTCTCTCATTTTTTTGTGTGGTCAGGTACCGGGTATAATCTCGATAGCAGGTGAAGTGATACCGTGCTTCACTAGCCACCAAGTCCCTGCCTTGGATATGGAGAAGGAGAGACTCATCCCTTCTCCCTTCAGCGGCGAGAAGCAATTTCCCGGCATGGAGTGTTTCACACTGTGTTAGTTTTTCTTTTACCCTTTTCCTGGTGTGTTTCTGAACCTTGTACTTCTCATGTTTGCAAATAATGCATTGTACTGGAAGGAGGTGTGGGGCTTGCTTGGATGTGTAGAGATCACGGGCATTAGACCTCAGAGCCCGTGTTTTTACTGGAGTTGCCTCACCATCCTCTGCCTCTACCACTAAAAAAAGTGTAAAACAATAGATTGAGGTTCTGCACCCTTCCCCACATCACTGAATTAAGAAATGGTTTGAAACTTTAGGCAGGGGAAAACTCATCCTTCATATATTGGTTTCACCTGTTCCCTTAACATGGTTAATAAACCAGTTTCACAGCGTTCAGGTGTCTGGCCTTGTTGATGTTAATAATGCCATAATTGGAAGGGTACATTTTTGCAGGATGTTTTTATTATATACAGTGTATTAACAGTAATATATTTATATTATTTGTACTATTATACTGTTACTGCTATTACACTGCACATAACTGTATGTGTTTGATCGTACTGGAAATCCATATCTATTACACTCTTATAAGGCTACTGCTAATACATTGCACATTTATATTTAATTAATATTACTGTAAAACATACTACTTTCTTAAATGTATACTACTGTACCGAATGTCTTATACTGCGCCACCTATCTATACAATATAATACTGCACTGTAATATACTGCGCCACCTGTCTATACAATATAATACTGCACTGTATGTCTTTTACTGCACCTCCTGTCTGTACAATATAATACCAACCTTCATTTGCAGTTTCTTCAACTAATACTGCCTTCTCTCTTCTCCTTTGTGCTTGTTCTATCTTCGTGATATTTGTGAAATGGCTGTAGCACTCCCTGTGGTAGCCAATGTTAGCTGGTTTGACTAACTGGTTTGTAGGTTCCTGGCTTTGTAATTTGTATGCCTGTACTGCCTCTTCTGCTATAATACTTTCTCTGCATTCAAGGTCTTTCCACAGAAACACAGATTTAATAAATTTCTCCCAACTTATGTCTGTGAAGGGAATGGTGGGTCTATTTCCCTCACATATATGCATGCAGCACTTCATGTTTTTGCGATTTCATCCATAGTAAAAATGTGCGGGAAAAAGAGAAATGTGCGTTTTTATCATAGACATAATCAATACATAGACGCCCAATTGCCCGCTGGAGCGTACGTCAACGGTGCGGCCATATTGCGGAGGGCAACTTTCCCATAGATTTCATACCGGGAATTGAGAAAAATGTGTTTCGTGTGCTGCTTGGGGCTGTACAAATCGCCACACAATTGAAAACAGGTCTCGAGCAATTACTTTTCACAAGCAAGACTGAAAATTTGTTTCTGGTTGTATTTGGCCATTATATAATTAGAAATTTCAAAATACTACTGTTATTGTGTCACGAAATGTAGTTTTAATAGTTTTTCAGTCGACAATGTAGTTGTCTAAAGCTCAAATCTATGGTTTATTCGTAAAGATAGAGCCTATTTAAAAATTTTATCTGACGTTTTTGGAGTGAGAGATCCGGGCGCTCATGTACCCCACCTGGAACAGCCTTACCTCGGCTATAGTGCTTCTGACGTTTGCCGCTGGCTCTGATGTCTAGTGGTTAAACATGATATATAATTCGACTTGTGTATATCTAACAGGTAATCTTTGGTCTCATTAATCTATAATTTGTTCCTTGGCAAATCGTTTTGGCTGAGGGCAAAGTAAAGTTTCATAACTTTATATTTAGGCTATTTTAACGTTGTATCCTGCTGTAGATGTCTATGGTTTTCATGATGTTGTGTTTCCAAGCAATACCATGGATTAAATGTGTGAAATCAGAACGGTATATTTATTAAAGATTACAACGAAATGACAGGACATCGTATGACAAAAGATGGTTACATAAAATAAAAACAGTGACAATGCATAACGTTACCTCTACATTCACATTTTGTGTCAAACTGAATACGTAGCATAAGTGGGCAAAATTAGTTAACAAGTTCAATCTTTCCTGGGCTAAAATCACTTCTCGAAAAGATGTGCACAGAGCATAGACTGTAGGTCAGACAGCAACTTCATATCAGCGCGCCCGTGTGTTGACAAACGCGTCACCAACACCGACACTTTCCCACGCACGCTATTCACCTTATTCCGCCCCGCCCACTTTTAATACTTCGCGCTTCCGCATTTTGTCATCCGACTTCCGCTAAACTGGCACGGCACATCCGGTAGCTATTTCAGTTGTTAGAAGATTGTTTTTTAGCTAGCCAAAACTTTAGCAAAATGTCAAATAACGTTAATACCATAAATGTTTTAAACTGGGAGCACGGAGAAAACTTCATAGGACGATCAGTTGGTCTCACATTGTCTCATCCATCGTCATTGTTAACGTGGCCAGAGGTAACAGTTAACCTATGTGGACATATTTAACTACTTCGTCCTGTTAGGAGTTGATGGAGCAGCAATAACAAATTATGTGTAAATAAGAAGGAATGAGAATATTTAGTTAAGGATAGGAGATGAGGTAATTGGTTAAATATAAATGATTAAATAAGTTGTATAAAATCAGTTGTAAGAAGTGTTTGATGTTTTCAGGAAGCTAGAGACACCTTCTACTGACCTTCATGTAGATACATTTCACCATTTAAATGTCTTAAGTAATAAACCAAGATGGTATTCATTTGCAAACTTGACGTGACTTATTCCTTCTAACTAGAAGACTTAATTCATTTAAGTTTTAAAGGGAATCTACAGAGCTCACATATGGTTTAATAATAAATGACTGACAGGTGAAATCTGGTCACATTGTAAAGGTTTATAAAAATAACTTCATAACAGGTAAAATCTGGTCACATTGTAAAGGTTTATAAAAATAACTTCATAACAGGTCAAATCTGGTCACATTGTAAAAGTTTATAAAAATAACTTCATAACAGGTAAAATCTAGTCACATTGTAAAGGTTTATAAAAATAACTTCATAACAGGTAAAATCTGGTCACATTGTAAAGGTTTATAAAAATAACTTCATAACAGGTAAAATATGGGCACATTGTAAAAGTTTACAGGAAGGACAAGTTTCACCTTCCTTTCATAGAGGAGATCGGTAATGGTGAAGCCTCTGTCTGCCATTACTTCATCGCCTGGACGAAGTTATTAAGTGCACGATATTGAAGAAAAAATTTGATTACTCATTAAACAATGCGATATTCGATACGATTGTGCTTAAAATTGATAAAATTAACTTAATTTAGATTTAAACTTATATAACCTACATACGTGTTTCAAATTTTTTTGTGACAAGAAAACATCCCTTCAACTTGTGAAAGTGAACAGCAGTGTTTTACTGTAGCATAAGAAGTGTTATTTTAACATCAGTGTAAACCACGGGGTTAAGGGGTTCAGGTTATCCTACATTAGGTCTATTTAACAACAGAAACTGAATAATCAAATGTAAAAATAAAACACTGCTTAGTTTTCACTGTATGAATTAAATATATATATATATATATACACTGATTCTTATTAAAGCTAAAAAAGTTATGCATATTGCAATATATTCATTTGTTATATTTAGATATATTGTGCAGCCCTACATGTTGTGTTTGGAAACACTTCTCCTCCATGATGTCAAGCCAACGCGAAATCACCTTGCTTACAATGGACTGAGAAACACCAAACCTTACAGCAAGATCACCCTGCAATAAATTAAGACGCAGCTTCATTAGGAGCTGATCTCAAGTGTGTAGCTGAAAGCTGTTGGTGTATGAACTGGTGAGGTGCTCGGCTACTGAATGGAATGCATCCAATGTCGACCCGCTGACAAAGGTGGTCGTTTCTCAGCAGAGTTATGTACTATAGCACTGGCTCAACGCATTGTGTTCCCATTTCAAATGTAGGTGGCTTCAGGTTGAGTTGAGATATTGTAGCATAGTTGTGGTCAGAGACAGATGGATCCTCCCATTGTGTTTCTGCATCACAGGTCTGGGGCATGTGGCTGTGATCCTCCTATCCTCCTCACAGTTGTCCACTGCAACACTGACGCTCATTGATGATCTAAGGAAATAATATAACCATAAACATTTTTACATTAGTAACAGTTACTTAACATAGATCATGAGAATTAATTTATGATGGCATTCATACTTAGAACAGTGTGAAAAAGAGAGATGCATTAAAAACGAGACAGTATACACACAATCTCTACGTAGATCAATATCTGAAAGAGAGATGAGAGCTAGCTGGCCTCCTTACAGGAAGAATGTGAGCTATTGTAAGGCTGTAATGTACCATAATATATTGTACTATCGTGAATATTCATTCATTCATTCTTTACTTCAGACCCTTAGGTCCATATCACAAAGTAAACGAAATATAAGAAATATGACTGTTATAGGTGGCCAATGGTAATCATGCAAGATTCGTTGTATTTTGTTAACGGCTCGTTACTAATCTTAAATGTATTCATAGAACGGACTTCACGAATCTAACGTTAGGCTAACAAGCACATAGATAGGTAAGTTAGGTAACAACAGTTATGCAAGTTAGCTTACCTGAATCTGACAACCTGTTCAGCACCCGGCGATGATCTTTACCAGAACATCGTAGCCGAGCCTTTACTCGGGCTAAAAGGGTGTTCGTCAGTCGGCTTCCCGTCCATAAAATGGTACAAACGAACACACTTAAGAGCGCTTGGGTGGGCACTTCAAGCTTATCGCCTTCCGCCATGGCCTCAGGTGCTCCTCGTCTTTAGGTGGTGGTGGGTGTAAATCGTAGTACACCACAACATTCCGATCGCTTTACATTGTGTTCGTAACACCGTTTTTTTCTATCCTCTTAATTCAATTGTTATGGCAGCCCCTAACTGAGCATATAATACATTACATATTTTACCGTTACAAATATAGAATTACGTCTAGAAACTAGCGTAGGTCCTTTCAGCCGGAAGTTGAAGTCCCTCTCAGCCGGAAGTAAGATGACAAAACGAACGTAATGGCGTCACCCTTGTTGTCGTGGAAAATAAGGTGAATTGGATGAAGGCAACAAATACGTCACGCATGTCGGACCCAACACGTAGCCGCCTGCTCTATTCGCCGGGAAAATAACCTGGACAAAGTTACCGATATTATAGTAATGTGCAAAGTATGTGAGTGGCAACAATTTTTATTTGCTTTGTTGAAAAGTGTAGTGGTTATATATAAAAAACTGGGTTATCCATCCCCAGAGATCGTCTGAAAACACGAAATCCCCCCTCGGCCCACCGTCTAGTTGTAACGTTACATGTAATAAAACTCTCCGTGCCAGCGCGTGACGTCTAGTACTGCAGCCGTCGATGAATCCAGTGCGTATTAGTTTTCTCTTCGTTCAGTGATATGGAAAAGCTATAAAGTCATGGAAAGTTTTAAGGAAACAGTTGAATGTTTATTTTTTTGTCGACTTTCACGTTGAATTGTGTTTAATAACAGTTCTAAAACGGATTGTGTAAAAAACACTGCATTCGACTCGAGGTTCAAATTCAGAGTTATTCGCCCAACAACGCCATAACACGTGCTTTATCCATATGTATTCAACCTTTAACAACTTTTGAAGAAAACGCTGACCACGTAATACTCTGGCTGAACTACTATCTGTTTTTCTCTTTGCAGACAGAGTTTAGACATGTCTCCACGCGTTTCTTCAAAGGGAGGAAATACGATTAATGGTCTTAACCAGCACTATGAAGAGAAGGTCCGCCCATGCATTGACCTAGTGGACTCTCTCAGGTCATTAGGTGTTGAAAAGGACCTGAACCTGCCAGCTATTGCTGTCATAGGTGACCAGAGCTCAGGAAAAAGTTCTGTGTTGGAAGCCCTGTCTGGAGTGCCGCTGCCTAGGGGAACAGGTAATATGAGTATCTATCTATCTATCTATCTATCTATCTATCTATCTATCTATCTATCTATCTATCTATCTATCTATCTATCTATCTATCTATCTATCTATCTATCTATCTATCTATCTATCTATCTATCTATCTATCTATCTATCTATCTATCTATCTATCTATCATGTCTGAATCATAGGTCTGAATTTATTTACTGTATTATACTGTATTACTTAAGTGTTTGAATTACTTTTCTCTTATTTGTAATTAGAACATTACAATTGTAAGGAAGTCTATACAAATAAGAAGCTGACTATCTAGTATTTAAAACAGGTATTGTGACACGCTGTCCTCTGGTACTGAAACTGAAGAAAATTAAAAAGGACAACAACTGGCATGGATTGCTGTCATATAAGGATCAAATAAAGCAACTGAAGGATCCTGCTGAAATAGAGAATGCTGTCTTAAATGGTCTGTATACTTAGCCTACACATTTAAGAGTATACAGATACAGTTTATTGAGAACTTTAATTCCCTGTGAGTCTTTAAAATGCTTGAATTCATTGTTTTGTCATCTGTGGGATGTTTGTGACATGGTATTGTTTTATAGCTCAGACAGTATTGGCTGGAGAGGGAGAAGGGATCAGTCATGAGATGATCACTCTGGAGATCCAGTCCAGTGATGTCCCTGACCTCACTCTCATTGATCTGCCAGGCATTGCTAGAGTTGCCACTGGAAACCAGCCAAAAGACATCGAGAAACAAGTAAGACACTATTTGTACGGTATATGTAAATGTTTAGAAATGTTTACAGCATTCCAATATTTTGGTTAACAGCTCCTTTAAACATAAATGCTGGAGCAGGTGGTTATAGGAATTTCAAATAAAATTACAGGTTAGACTGTACCATTTATAATGAACGTGTGTAAAAATACAAACCAAAAACCTATATTGTTTTATTCAGGAATAAAGTATATCCCTTCAACATTACTAATGTTGTTTTTCTGTAACAGATAAAAGATGTCATTGAAAAGTTCATTAAAAGACAAGAAACCATCAGCTTGGTTGTGGTGCCTGCAAACATTGACATCGCCACCACTGAGGCACTGCAGATGGCATTCAAAGTAGATTCAACCGGACAAAGGACCCTGGGTACGTAACATTTCACTGAATAAGTGAAGTATTGTCAAATACATTGTTCCTGTTTTCTTGATAGTAAAATAAAACACTGATAAGAGTGTATAGACAAATATTCATATCTGCAGGTATTCTGACTAAACCGGACTTAGTGGACAAAGGCATGGAGGAGACGGTGGTCAGAACAGTCAATAATCAAGTGATACAACTGAAGAAGGGCTACATGATCGTAAAGTGCCGAGGCCAGCAAGACATCAATGAGAAGCTTGATCTGGTCAAAGCGCTGGAAAAAGAAAGACTTTTTTTTGATGAACATGCTCATTTCAGGCAAGGCTTTTCTCTCACAATTGAAGCATGACCCATTTCATGTCTGTGGAGGAAAAACAATGGTGTGATTTATATGCAGGCAAGATGTTTGTGAAATATAATCTAATATATATAATGTTCATGACATTCATCTCATGTTATATTTTAGTAATATTTTTCTGTATGTGTTGTTGCTGTTGTTTCACAACAACGACACTGTTTATATATTTATACATGTTTCACATAACCCACTTATAAAAAGTATGCAAAATGCTGTAGCTATGCTGCAGTCCTCAATTTCCTTGTCATTATTTTAAATTCATTCTTTCCTTTCAGGTCTCTTCTTGAGGAAGGAAAAGCTACAGTACCCCTTCTTGCAGAAAGACTCACAAAAGAATTGGTTGAACACATTACTGTGCGTATAAAGAGAAAGGCTGCTCGATTATGGCAAAAATCATAATCACGGTTATTTTGATCAATATTGAAATCACGATTATTTATCATAATTAGGATAGGGTGATATTATGGACAAAATCCTATGTAAATCTCTTCTCTTTTTTTTCACAAGGAAATTATGTTGCTATGATATCAAAAGTTTAGATGCCACTGAAATGTCACAATTCTCTATACCAATTTCGATACCAAAGCGGAAACTAATACTAGACTAATACTAAACTAATGCAAGTTTAAAAAGTCCTCAAATAATTATTGAAGACAATGAGACAGTCAGTAATACAATTAAAACAGATTGAAATTACAGATAGAACAAATATAATATATCAAAAATGAAATAATGCTTTAAGTTTTAATTGTAAGTCTATATAACAGTATAATATTCAGCTAATAAATCAAAACTAAAATTTGATTAATCACTCAGCCTTAACAAAAAGTTACAGCAGAGACATTGACTGAAAAGAGTAAATGACTTAAAGCATCGAAGACTAAAATCAGAATACGATACAAAATTCTAGATTGCCTTTAGCTTTCTAATGTCTCTATTTCCATGTCATTTCTTTACCTTTAGAAAACGCTGCCACAGTTGCAGAAACGACTTGAGATGAAATTAGAGAAGACGACTGCGGATCTTAGAGCACTGGGAGATGGAGTTCCAACTGATGAACACGAGAAGAGCAATTTTCTGATTACGGTAAAAATCTTAACAGAATAATTGTACATGTTTCACCCCATATGTTTTTATGTGGCCTTTTTTAAATCTCATAACCTCATGAGATTTGCACTCTGCAGAAAATTCGCCAGTTCAATGATGCCCTTGAAGGAGTAAAAAGGGCAGAAGAAGATCTAAGCTCAGACATGAGGGTCTTCACCAAAATCAGGAAGGAATTTGGAAGATGGAAACGCGTTCTGGATGACAAAACCATAAAGAGTGTGTTTATAAATAATATTTTGTTTACATTGTAGCATTGTAGCATACATTTTAAATGATCAGTGACAGTAATGCTACTTTGTGCAGTTTATATTGCTTTAATATTATTATCTTTATTTTGCATTTTCTCTGATACAATAATGTATTATTTATATCTTTAATTTACAGAAAGTTTAAATCTGGCACACTACAGGTAGTTTATAAGGTTATAAGGGTTAGTGGTAGTCATTTAAATTTTTAATAAATCAGTAAACATTTGACCATGACATAAATGAGAGGGAAGATTGGATTCTTGAATGGAACTCTGTTCTACAATCATCATTACAGGAAAGCAGTTCACCCAGTTACGGCTCCTTGTGTCTTTACACTACCAAGCCACTGTAGAATTTAAAGGACAATCAGTGTGTCTTGTTGTCTCTCGACAATTAATGTCAATCAACCATCAAGCTTGTGAGATTGTTTCTTGAGTTCCTTCATAAATTAATTTAAGCCACTTCTGTGCAGCATCAAAACATCTCTGGGCATGCAATACATGGTGTTTGAGTTTAACCCTTTGTGCTGCAGGGGTGTGTACTTAATGATTTTCTTTCATCTTTTCTCTCTAGCGGAGGAAACCCTCAGAGATGAGGTAGAAGAGTATGTTAGGAGTCTTAGAGGAAAGGAGCTTCCTGGATTTGTGAACTACAGAACTTTCGAAAACATTGTCAAGAAACACATTGAGGAGCTGGAGGAACCTGCTTTAAAGCTGCTCAAAGATGTCGCAGGTGAATGGCAGTATTTCAAGAGATGGTTTGCAGTGTTGCATGCTTGAAAAAAAAATCAAATGCATAAAATCGGTGACGGATATCAAGTATGCATATATACTCTGTAGTGTCTTACTGTAACTCCTTTGATTGGCTGTTTTGTTTTCTTGTGTCCTTTAATACAGACATTGTTCATTCCTGTGTGAACCACCTTGTTAGCTCTCAATTCAAGGCCTTCTCTCACCTATTAAGGGCCACCAAAGATCCAATTGAAGATTTTCTCGATGAGCAGTTTCAGAAAGCTGAGGAGAAAATACAGTCTCAATTTAAGATGGAGAGGATTGTCTACTCCCAAGACCATCTGTACAGCAATCAGCTTGACACTGTAAAACAAAGTCTAACAGTTCTTGCGCAAAGGCAGTTCATCAGTGCAGATGTACGCGAGATGACACATCATCTCACTGCCTATTTTACGGTAATCATTTGAAACATTTATGCATCGGTTCACATACCTGAAGATTTAGAAGTCTTTGTTCTTTAAACTCTGTGCGTATTCTTTTTGCCACTATTGAACTTAGCAATTGCAAGAATAATGATTGTTTTCCAAAAACGTATGGTTGGTTTCAGGGGCGTGTCTAGGGGGAGGCTGGGGGAGGCAGTGCCTCCCCTAGGATAAGCCCTGCCTCCCCTGAGAAATTATCTGTCCATCTGATGATAAATTAAGATAAAAGTGGATTGTTTTGTGCATATTTTCCCATCGCTAGCGGAAGGGTCTGACCCAACAAAAATCCAGTTTGGCGCTGTTTGACAGTGTGCGCGTGCTTCGGACGTATATTACGCACTCAGAAAAAGTGCATAATAATGTGAGAACAGAACGCCAATGAAATGTTTACCTGTCAAAGCTTTAAAGCACGAGCAAATAATGAACTTTTGTGATTGCGAATAAGTGCAGTGTCCTGTGAGTTTAACTCTACCGCTGCATTAACATGTGATGTGAATGTACGTCGAGTATTGGGACTGCAGCTGATAGAATGTGCGCTGTAGCACGAGACTATCATATTATACTATATCATATTTTAGTTTCCATGCGCTTAATGTGTTTCCACAACAATGTTAGTGAGTAAATCTACTGAAATGGCCAAATGATGAATGAGAGAAAGCCGTGTGCAGATATGCTATATATAGAATATATTTAGTTGCTCAAGCAAGTGGTAAAATATTTAACCATGTATTTATATTAAAATCTGATTCACAAACATTTTAAATTAAAACCTAAAATTGACAAAAACAGCAGGCTCATACCTTTTCTTTTGCATTTAATTTTAATACAATAAATCCTGCATTTCACAAAGAACTTGTTTTTCCACCTCCACGAATGAGACTAGTATCGTTCATTATGTCGCCTTGTTGAGGTAAATTGTAGTCTTCCTTGCTTTACCCCGGTCTTAAAGTAAAAAGATGACTGTGAAAAATATAAGTATGCAATTAAATACATTTATCTAAGTCTATTATTTTGACTATAGATCTCAAAACTCCTCCAGTAGCCCCTTAAATAAAAAACGAACAGTCCTAACCAGAACGTTCATTAAAATTTTTTTTAACCTATTGCTTTTCTATTGGCCGTTATTGGGGGTGTGTCAGTCTGCTGCCGGATCACTTTAACAACCAGAGAGCGCAGCAGTCACAGACAGTCACTCTGCACACAGACGATATAGATTTTGAATCTGTTGGCAGCTCGTGTTAAAAGTCTCACTGATCACAACTTTGTTCTTTTCTCATGTAATGCTAGTGTGCACTTTTTTGTCATTTTAGCAGGCTATTAATTTGTTGGGTAGCTCAGGCTGCTTAGCTAGCTGCTAGTCACTCACTTAAGTTGCTAGTCTCTAGTCACTGAAGTTGGCACTGACTGACTGAAGTAAATGAACTAGGCTTTTGGATTTAATAATTAGACCAGTTTTTATTAAACATAAAAAATGCATAAGTGGCTCATTAAAAAACAGGCACCTTGTCCTTCGCCCTCCATACAAGCTGTCTCTGTTGAGCTCAGCTCACCTGCTAGCAACAGTGAACATGCTGCCTCTGACAAGCCCAGTACCTCTGCTTCCGACACCGAGCAGAGCCTTGTTGCATCCACAACGGTAAATCCTCCAAACGCATGTCCTCCCCAAAATCCACATGCACCATCCTCCAGCTCTGCATCTGTGTCGGAGCCAGCAACATTCTGCCCTCCCCAAAACAGACAATCCTCCTCCAGCTCTAGCGTGTCTGTTCCCCCTGACTTAGATTTGTATAGCCCATCCCAGCCCAAGCTAAGTAGCTATCCTAAGTGCCCATTTGGACAGGCTCTCAGGTGTTTCAATGCGGGCTGGTATCAGTCTCGACCATGGCTCGAATATTCTCTCTTACGTGATGCCAGCTTTTGCTTTCCCTGCCGTAAATTTAGTGTCTCCAATTCAGAAAGAGATGACGCATTCACAAAAGTAGGCTACACCAATTGGAAAAAAGCGCTGATAAAAAACAGTGGTTTTCAGAAACATGCCTCCGGCACTGCGCATGTCAGAGCCATGTCTGCGTGGCAGGAATACCAGTGCCGGACAGAGACCGATAATTCCATTGTTCACCAGCTTGGTCAAACTCACATAGAAATAAACAGATATTATGTAAAAAGTATTGGGGAAGTTATTCAGTTTCTGGCGGTTAATGAACTTGCTCTACGTGGGCACCATCACGGGGGTGGGGATGAGGAAGGTCTTTTAATTCGGCTATTTGATTACACCCTCCAAAAAGACCCTAAAGTCGCAGAGATTGCAAAAAGCATTCCCGAAAACGCGAAATACACGTCCAATTTGATTCAGAACGAGATAATTCAAACTCTTGCCAAAATGGTACTAAAAGACATCCAGACCAAATATGAGGAGGCCGACTCTCCTGGCCTTTGTATTAAAAGTGATGGTACCAGGGATCGGTGAAACATTGAGAATTTGTCAGTCATCATTAGATTTGTCCGCAACTCAATCCCAGAGGAACACCTAATCGGCCTCATTGAATTGAATCAGCTTGATGCTGAGTATGTGTGTGACCAAATTCTGTCTAATCTGTCTGACCTGGGTTTACAATGGTGACAATTTAGTGTCTCAGTGTTATGATGGTGCTTCTGTCATGTCAGGAGTGAGGGGCGGTGTGCAGGCTTTGCTGCAAAACAAAGTGGGTAAAGATATCCCATATGTGCACTGCTACAACCACCAACTCCATTTGGCAGTGGTACATGCAATGCATGCAGAACCTGTGGCAAAGAAGTTCTTTGACTGGTCCAGTTCACTAAACACATTTTGTCACAGACATTATGTTGCAAATAGATACAGTACACCCACACTGAAAAGACTATTAGAAATTCGCTGGACCAGTCATTATGATGTCACCAAGTCTATTGTTCACAATGAGGATGTCATCAGGAGGCTTCTGTATGAGATAGCAGAGGATGACAGTGCTCCATTTGACATTAACACAGAGGCATGTAGTCTTTTGACCCAGCTTAACAGACAGAACTTCTTTGACACTGGCAAATTTCTTCTGCATGTGCTTGGTGCGCTGAAGCCAGCCAATTCAATTCTGCAGTCCCAAACAGTGGATTTATGCACTGCAGGGGAAGTGGTGACAGCTTCCCTGGGCACACTGAAGGAGATGCGATGCGACTCATTCTGGGAGGAGCATTTCTCTCAGTGTGGAAGTAGGCCTACCAACCCACCTAAAAGAAGACGGATAGTTAATTCACAACTTGTCAGTAGTGTTATCTTGTCTACACTAGGGCATGGTGGTGACTCTGATGACCAAACTGCTCCTAATCAGACTTTTAAAAGGGCTATGTTCAACATCCTTGATAGGGCTATTGTGGAGATGGAGACGAGATTCTCTCAAAGAAATGTTGATTTAATGAGGGGGCAACATCATTTCTCCTACCAAAATCAGCGTCTTTCCTTGACCCTTCTCTCCTGAAGCCACTTCAAGTGCTTGCAGGCACAGAGCAAAATAGTATGACCTTGCAAAATGAAATTGCTGTGGCAAAAGCAATGTTGCTCAATAAACTGTCCACTGATGCTAACCTCTCTGAAGTATGCAAGTGCATTCAGCAGTACAAAGAGGCCTTCCCCATTTTGCATAAGCTGTATGTCACAGCACTCATCATAGGTGTGTCCTCAGATGCATGTGAAAGTTCTTTTTCTACCTTGAGCCGCATTCTCACCCCTCTCCGAAGATCAATGCTGCATTCAAGGAAGAGAGATTTGGTCATTTTGGCACACGAAAAGAAAATCACAAAAGGTCTGGACATGAATCGATTTGTTTCTGAATTTGCCAAGACTAGCCGCAGACTGGTCCTGTAGATAGGATACACTGGATGTATCAGGGACCTGATTAAATCCACCACTAAAAAAAAAAAATATATATATATATATATATATATATATATATATATATATATTTACAAAAAAAAGTTATGTTGCCTCTGCTAATCATATCATAATTTCAATTCTTATAGTTTCACAAAAAATAGCTTTTATTTCAACTCTCTAGGTCTCCTGACCCCCTGCATGTAGCCTAATATGTTTCCTTTTATCTAGGCCTACATTTTTACATTTATTCATTTAGCAGACACTTTTATCCAAAGCCACCAGAGAATAACATTCAAATACTGTTCTCATACTGTTCAAATGAGCATATCAAAATTGTTTACCTGGGGCCGCATTCACAAAGAATCTTATAAGAGGCTACAAGTAGCTCCTAACTGGCGAAACTCCTAAAAATAATGGGTGTGTGACTCATAACTTTAGACTCCTAATGTGTTTTTAGACTTCTAAAGTACTCCTAAAAGTACTTCACGAAACATTTAAGCCCTAAAAGTAGCACCTACGTCTGGGACAGTTTAGAAGAAGAAACAAATTAATTTACCTCTTGTCTACAAACGTGACTTCAGATTCATTTAAAAAACTCTCATCCTTCTCGGTAGCCTACTCGTGTAGCACGTCTTCTCACTAGCAAACACAGGCAATCACCGTGATCTGATATATATGAATCTGTCAAGAATAATAATATCATCATCATATTATTAATGTTGACCTGGTTTGATTAACTTTTATGTGATAGCCCTATAGTCTAATAGGGGCCCTGTGCCTATCTCTGGGTTCCTGGCTTAGAAAAAGATCTGCACTAAAACAGATTGTGTGTAGTATAGCTTAATTTTGCGCCGATTTTTTCAATTGTTTATGTTGCCCCCCCAAACAAGCCAAATGCCCCCCCAAACATGACATCCTGGTACCCCCTCTGGTTGGTTTTCTTGTAGTTGTCTCTGTCTTCCATCTTGGGATAGCAGAACGATTTTAACATCAAAAACAAATCACCTTCTCCTGTCACATATGCAAGGAGAGGCTAAATTATTGGCGGCAGAGTCTTGAAATAAATATTAATTTAGCTTATTATGGTTTAGAATGTATTTGAATGTACTTTGTATGTATTTGTAGATTACTTCTGACCGTCTGGCTAATCAAGTTCCACTGATAGTCCAGTATCACATGCTGGACCAGTACATCTCTCAGCTTCAGAATGCAATGCTTGCCATGATTGGAGGGAACAATCCAGGAATGCTGCTCCAAGAAGATTCCGGTGTTGCACGTAAAAGGAAAGAACTGAAAGAGCGACTGGAGCGCCTAAAGAGTGCAGGCAAAGTCCTGTCCAAGTTTGTGCATTCTGTATAATTGTTAAGTGTCTGTTGTTCATTAGTATATTTTTGCTGCACCATTCCCAGATGTTTTGCTCAGAATTGAAAAAAGGGTGTCATTGGAGTTTATTTAGTTCATGTAGATAGTTAACACCAAATAGTTAAAATGGTGTTTGTGGTAATTCCCTGTTAAAATTCCATGTAGGGACTTGTTTTGGAAAGTGTCCCACAGTTTGTTTTACACTTATAAGAAATATATTTTCTACGTTATGTTATGTGTGCATCCGGTTTCCTAATTGTTCGTTTAGTGGTCCCTAATTTAATATTAATAAGGTAATAATAAGAACCACATACATCTAGAAATAATAACTTCAAACTTTTAGTCAAGATGTTATGATGCTGTTCTTTGATAAATGGAAATTAAGTACACCTTTAAAGACAACTTATCACTTGACAAAATATTAAGCTTGCACTTTTGTATTTGGAATATTTTTTTCATGTATCTAAGAATTCACTTTATAACTTAAAAATAAAAAATGGTGAAAGGTTGTTATGGTGATTAAGACACACACGCACACACACATATATATAGCATTTTTATATATAAAGTTAAGCTAATTTATATAATTACGTTGTCATGTTATTGTTATTCATTAAACTCTGATGCAGCACATTTTTAAGGTCTAGATTGTGGGTTGGTACAGTAAACTGTAGGTGGCGATATGTTTCTGTTTTTCCATCCGTCAGTAACGCCGAAGAAGGCAAAATTTGTCCTCCATGTCCTCCTTGCCCCGCACCATGTTTGCTCTGAGCTCGCTGTTCCGTACTGCGCACTTCAGATATGCGGCTGCTGCTCAGTTTCATGCATCTTTAAACTGCAGTAGCGCAAAAATCGCTGTTGTAAGTAGTTATGCAGACCCAAACTGGCATTGCACGTGACTGTTGTTGGCGCTCGATGTCAAAATGCCTAACGTTATACGTTTTAGTGTCCCATTTTAGAGCTGTATTGTGTGAAATTAATAGATTTTATAAACATCTGCATTTCAGTGGGGGTTTTTACTGTGTTCTGAAAGTAGTTCTTTCTCAATTCTGGTAGAGGCGCTTCATGTCACCCTGTCTAAGTTGCTCATTTGCATAAAACTGTAGAAATCAGTGAAATTACGAGAAAATAGTCACTCAGGTAGTGATTATCTCAGAATAAACCCCGACGGGCAGCGGAGTATGAACACAGCAACAATATTACAGTAATATTCATACTGAAGTTCTTGTTTAACCTTCACTAATCGATAAATGAGACGAAGATTGCGCCAGTTGTGTTTGTAATACATGCAAAAGCGAGAAAACCCATTGTAACGGTATGAGAGTTTCACAGTATGATAACTGTCTCAGAAAATATCACGGTTTATAAACTGTATTATTAAATTATGATTATTATTATCATCAGTTAAAATGACAATTAAATAAATGTGTTCAATAAAACATAATCAAGTAATTTCAATAATTGATTATGAATTAGATTAACAACTTATTATTATAATTAATAACTTAATAAAATGTTTTAAAACAATTGAGTTCTATGAAATGTTTTTTTATTACTTTTTATGATTTAACACAAATATGATCAAAAACGGTGGTAATCAAATAAAAGTTTAGCAAACGTTTTATCCTTCTAGTTTTTGGCAAAGTGCTGCAAAACAGATTTACTCAATTAAACCGCGGACAAACAATATATTATTCCTTAAATAATGTTTAAATAAATTGTAGTATTATTATTGTTGTTGTTGTTGTTAATATTATTATGAGAAGTACATTCTATTGTAGGCCTAAAATAGTAATCATTTCTTCTAGTAAAACCGAACTTTTATTTTGACGGGTTGTTAAGTCCTGTTTCAGAGTGTATTTGACAATGTTTTTTCTCAAATAAAATTATGAAAATCTCTCATTAGGCGTTCTCTCAGAGCAGCTCTGGAAATGTTCATGTATTCATGTGCTGTATTTGTGAGACGCTGAAAACACCATGAGCGCGTCGCGTAGGCGACTTGAAGTAGACGAAATTCAGCACAGCTCATTCACACAAAAACACGCAGAACAAGTAGACTATATTTACATAGCAGTCTTTTGTGCTTTAATATTCACAGATCGTGTCGCGATTTGATTTATTGTACAGCTTTACTTTCGATTTATTCATCCATACATCTACCAGTTTGCGTGTGTTACGCTTTTTTACAGTCTATGGCTTTACGTGACATCTGCATATTAGGCTACTGTAAATTCCATTTTTTCTATATCCAAAGTATTCCCATACTGGCCAGGGCTTCACATATGACATGTGTGCATGTGAAGAATTCGAGAGCATTTCGCTTTCAGCTGGGTCTGCATCTGGCGTCTGTCTTGTCCGTCACCTTCTCCATATTTTTTTTTTTTTTTTGTGATTTTAGCGTGTCTGTTCTCCTGTCTTTCAATCTGCTTTCAATCAATTAATGCTGTAGTTCCCGGAACGCGATGTTTTCACAAAAAGTATTTTATTTTCTTAGCGATATTTTTTTAGTAATGTAGATGATTTAAAATGTAGCGAACAAAACATACTTAAGTAAAAGTAAAATTACAGATTTTAAAAACTACTTAAAAAAGTAGAAGTAGCAGAAGAAGTTGATGGCACCGATTGACTTCCAGAGTATTTTTTTTCCTATGGAAGTCAATGGGTGCCGTCAACTGTCTGGTTACCAACATTCTTCAAAATATATTCTTTTGTGTTCAACAGAAGAAAGAACCCCATACAGGGTTGGAACAACATGAGGTAGTAATGACAACATTTTCATTTTTGGGTGAACTATCCCTTTAAGACAGATGCCCATTGATCTATCGGTTTTAAGTAATCCGGACGGCTTTTAATATGTTTTTGTTTACTGCTCTCCAGCTCGTCACAAAACACACGCGACAAGAGTTCTGTGTTCTAACTTTTAATCTTTTATTCATTAGGTGTTATCTGGATGTGGTGTTTATGATGGCACTGAAATCCACGAGGCATCAGCGTAAGTAACTTACTAGTTTT
Organism: Rhinichthys klamathensis goyatoka; assembly: GCF_029890125.1. Taxonomy (NCBI): domain Eukaryota; kingdom Metazoa; phylum Chordata; class Actinopteri; order Cypriniformes; family Leuciscidae; genus Rhinichthys; species Rhinichthys klamathensis. The sequence goes on from NW_026606867.1 coordinate 1,799,260, forward strand.
TTTTTTTTTAAATCTAAGTCTCTATAATATTTTTCTTTCTTTAGTTATTCAGCGGATTCACAAAAATCTGGTTCTATAAGGAACAGAAGATCTCTTTGTTGCATTGGATTTCATGCCAAGTTTGACTTTAGGGCCTAGGACAGGCAAACAAGGTGGTGGAGGGCCACTGTCTGGCATGCAGAGTTTAGCATCAATTTACATAACACACCTGCCTGAAAGTTTCTAATATGCCTAGTAAGACCTTATTAAGCTGGTTCTGTTGTGTTTAATTGGGGTCGGAGCTTAACTCAGCAGGACAGTGGCCTTCCAGGAGCAGTATTGGACACCCCTGCTTTAGGAGTTCGCTACTACTGTAAAATATGTATGTCAGAATTAATGTCCTATTTCAGATTTTTTCTCTCTCAGTGAAACCCAAATGTGTGTCTTTATGCATCAGAGCTATTGCTTGAACTCTTTTCTTTTGAGTGAATACTCGTTTATGCTGTATGTTTGTGTATGTAGAATCCTTGTGCATCTAAGTCGGGGAGGTGCAGAGGTTCAGATGTTTGCTCCCGATGTGTCTCAGATGCATGTGATAGACCACGGCAAAGGTCAGCCAGTGGAGACAGAGTCAAGGTGAAGTGTCCTCTCAGAAATTCTGTGTAAAGATTACACTGTCAAAACAATTCCTTATATACCTTAGCATACCTGTACACTTTTGTGTTTTTGTTACTGTAGGAGTTCAATTATTAACACATTATTAATTCGCTCAACTTTTCTTTTTATATAGGAACGTCTTATCAGAATCAGCGCGTATCGCAAGGGGCAACATCATTGACCTGGCAAAACTGAGTGCCAGTAATCATGATGCGGTCATCTTCCCTGGTGGTTTCGGTGCAGCTAAAAACCTGTGAGTGCGTTGACTAAATGTGTTAAACTGGACTTGCCTTTTAAAGAAAGTTTTGAAGATAAAACCAATGCTAAAAACTTTTTGATAAACATTTTTGCATTTAGATATATTTTAATTTGCCACTAACATTCCTGTTGTAATTAATTAATAATAAATCATTACATTTATAATATATAGCGCTTTTCTCAGCATTTAAAGCGCTTTACAAAGAAAGGGGGATCTCCTCAACCACCACCAATGTGCAGCATCCACCTGGATGATGCGACGGCAGCCATAGTGCGCCAGAACGCCCACCACACACCAGCTTACTGGTGGAGAGGAGACAGTGATGAAGCCAATTGATATATATGTATGGGGATGATAAGGAGGCCATGATGGACAGAGGCCACTGGGCAAATTTGGCCAGTTGGGTTACACCCCTACTCTTTCGAAAGACATCCTGGGATTTTTTGTGACCACAGAGAGTCAGGACCTCGGTTTAATGTCTTATCCGAAGGACGGTGCTCTTTGACAGTATAGTGTCCCCATCACTTTACTGGGGCGTTAGGACCCACACAGACCACAGGGTGAGCGCCCCCTGCTGGCCTCACTAACACCTCTTCCAGCGTCAACCTGGTTTTCCCAGAAGGTCTCCCATCCAGGTACTAACCAGGCTCAATCCTGCTTAGCTTCAGTGGGCAACCAGTCTTGGGCTACAGTGTGATATGGCTGCTGGCTGCTGGCTGCTGGCTGCTGTTGTAGTCCTCATCTCTCTGTATATTGTCTTCTGCACATCATCAGGTCAACATTTGCTATTGATGGGAAGGACTGTAAAGTGAATGAGGAAGTGGAGCGGGTTTTAAAGGACTTCCATAAAGCAGGAAAGCCAATTGGGTAAGTCGTTATAAATTACTATCTATATTCACCTTATTTTACAATGCAGAAGTAAGAGAATATGAATGTGAGACTTCGAATTCTTTAGCCCCTATAGATAAATAACTACAAGAATAACAAAGTGCTGTAAACGGTAAAACTATTTGCGCAACAAACCAGTGTGTTTATAATTACAAAAAATTCAAGTGCTATGATAAGTAAGGCCCTGTCTCAAATTTCAGTTCACAGTTATTTTGTATAGCGCTTTTCACAATACATATCATTTCAAAGCAGTCTTTCAGAAAAATGCATGCGTCTACAATACAATTAAGAGTGATCTGTTATCAGAGATGACTGTGTCCAAGTACATATACAAATCACACAGTTAGCTAACAATGTATTCATTTAAGGCAGAAACAATTAGCTTATTTAAGTCATTATTACAAGTTGTAAACATAATGATTAGAAATTTAGCATTGGTGCATGTTGATTCAGAGCTTGCATCATCTGAAGTCCTCGCAGGAGATGACGTCATCTCTTCACAGGTATTAGGGCATCTGAAGTCTTCGTAAGAGGCTGGATCCAAACTGGAGCTGATGTACTCTCTAGTTACCTCAGGATGGGCATCCTGAGATAAAACAGAGAAGCAAATAGAAAATAAATAGCATAGCTGCTGTTCATTACATTAAGTGTAATCATCTGCATTTGATCTGATATGACTGGTGTACATGGTTATGAGATGTATTATGTGAATGCTTGGCTAAAAAGATGTCTCTTTAATCTAGATTTAAACTTGGAGAGTGAGTCTGGTTCCCAAACATTATCAGGAAGGCTATTCAAGAGTTTAGGAGCCAAATGTTAAAACGCTCTCCCTCCTTTAGTGAACTCGGATATTCTAGGTACAACCAAAAGTCCAAAGTTTTGTGACCTTAAAGAGCGTGATGGATTGTAAGGCGATAGAAGATCGGTTAAATACATAGAAGCTGAACCATTTAGGGCCTTAAAGGCCAGTAGCAAAACGTTGTAATCGATGCGGAACTTAATAGGTAACTAAATGGCACATTTATGTGGACTTACAGTGGCAACTGCGAGCATGTCTATACAAGACTGTAGGGTGTCCCGTTTTTCATTTTATGTTTCAGAAGGGTGCTTGCGAGCAGCCCCTTCGCAGCCGATATGCGCCCTTGTTGCACACTTTTACCGAGCTCGCACTGACCCAAGCTCCGCAGACTTCTACCTGACAGTCAAAGTGGCATTAACGTATATCGCGTTAAGTGTTGACTCGGAGGAAGACCGCAAGATCTTAGGGTTACATTTAGGACAGGGCCTAAAAGTTATGATGTGCTTTGAAATAAAAAGATTATATTTGTCAAATCTGACTTTATATGCATGCTTTTTAATTTATTTTTATAAATCACTGACTCCTTGTCTTCTGGTCTTAAGGTTGTGCTGTATATCTCCAGTGCTGGCAGCAAGAGTTCTTCCTGGTGTGGATGTGACGGTGGGTCATGAGGAGGAGGAAGGTGGGAAGTGGCCATATGCTAGTACTACACAAGCCATCACTGCACTGGGAGCCAAACATACTGTTAAAGAAGTCACCATATCCTACCTGTACAGAGTACTTCTCTTCTCTTCTCTTCTCTTCTCTTCTCTTCTCTTCTCTTCTCTTCTCTTCTCTTCTCTTCTCTTCTCTTCTCTTCTCTAATCTTCTCTTCTCTCTTCTCTTCTCTTCTCTTCTCTAATCTTCTCTTCTCTTCTCCATGGAAGTCAAAATTATGACATACTGTAAGATAAAAAGTCATAATCATTACATACCAAGTCATAATTATGAGATAAAAATGTAAACATTTTATTGTCATGATTTCAACTTGTCTTATTTAATTTACTTCTCATTAATGTTATGAGAGCTTTGTTTTTCTGAATTAACCTTAACCTTCCATCCTTACGAAGCTCATGTGGACCAGAAGAATAAGGTGGTGACCACACCTGCATTCATGTGTGAAACAAAGTTGCACTTGATTTTTGATGGGATTGGTGCTATGGTGAGAGACGTCCTAAAGCTCAGCGGGAAGTAAAAGTTCAACCAGTATATCAGTATCTTCATCATTATCACTCATATAGGATCTGTATCAGACTGCATAAATGAAAAAGAGTAGGCTATTTATTGCTGTGATTTGCAAAACAAGACTGTGAAAGACTTGACAGACATTACTAATCAAACATGTATCTGCCTGACAGTGTTAAATGGTATTTTGGTGAATGTCCAGCAGAGGGCACTCTCTGTTTTTGAAAAAAGTAAATGTGAACTAAATGTAGATGTAGATGTAAATGTAAATGTAACCTGCCATGTAAAGGAAAGAGTATCATGTCAGAGTATCAACTTAATACAGTGCACCTATAAAAGCTTAACATGTCTGTGTTCTTTAAATATATTAGACACCATGTGTTCAAATATGAAGTTTGAAATTTTTGAAATTGAAAATAAAGTAAATAATTTTCTAAAATATATAAAAAATGACAGTGTCTAGTCATTTAGTCAGCACTTAATGTAATGCAGTAATGTGCTAACTGAAAATCAAGTTATTTCAAACTCAAAATATTTTCTTTAATAGTTGACAAAGTCACCTATAACTGTATGACGGGTTGTGTGCCATTTTGAATTAAGTTGAGAATGCCTTTTAAATTACACTTCAATTCTGAATTTGAATTGAGTTAACAAACACGATGCAGAATTGCATTTCCAATGTGAATGTACACTACCATTCACAAGTTTGGGATCGGTAAGGTTTTTTTAATGTTTTTGAACATTTCTTGTTCATTGATTTTCGGTGCTTAATGTAATTTAATAGCAGACAATCTGTAATAATTGTATTTCTCTTTGCCTAGAGTCTGATGTAAAAAGTGTCATAGCTTAACCCATTCTCTCCTACCCTAAAGAGAAGAAACCAAATATTATAATAACATTTAATACATTTGCTCCGTCTGACATACATATGTTCAAATGTTCATGGCTAATTTTTAAAGTGAAAGTGATTGTCTATGGTCAGGAAATCAGGTGCTGAAGGGAGAAGTGTGACCTGGAAACTGAAGAGAGGCAGAAAGACAGTGAGATAAAAGGAAACGGGTGTGTTTAGACTAACAGGATTATGGCATCACGCACCTCAAAGAGACCTGCGGTCCGTCCACACACTCATTTCCTGAGCACCCACCCGCATCTTATTGAGGTATGAGTTTATAGGCTGTGAACACAAACACAATCCTATTATAAATGCTTATATTTGTTTATAAAATATGCCATGACTTAAAAATCTGTGTGTAGACATTGGGTTAAGTTGTAACACTTTTAACATCAATATCTGTTCAGAAGATATTTTACTTAAAGCCTATATGTATAATGCATTATAAAGGTATTCATAATGTCATATTTTATAATGCATTATAATGTTTGCAGATTCCTTGTTACGTCTGAAATTGGTTGTTTGTCGTGTTTTAATGCATTATGCGTTATAAAGGTTTAACATAAGTATTATAATGTATTGTAACTGGTTACAATTATTCATGAGACCATACCATGCATTATAAGGTGCATTACAAGGCATAATTAATGCATTAAAAATGATTGTTATAAATCGTTTATTTTTTATTTTTCTTTACCTGTAATGGTAAAGCTGAATTTTCAGCAGTCATTACTCCAGTCTTCAGTGTCAAATGATCCTTCAGAAATCATTCTAATATGCTGATTTAGAACTCAAGAAACTTTTCTTATTATTATCTGTGTTGGAAACCGTTGTGCTGCTTAATATTTTTGTGGAAGCATACTTTTTTTTTTCAGGATTATTTGATGAATATAAAGTTTAAAAGAACTGCATTTATTTAAAATAGAAATCTTTTGTAACATTTATAAAGGGTTTCACAGTCACTTTTGATTAAATTAATGTGTTAATGAAAAATTATCTAATTTTTCATATACATTTTTAATCATAATATAATTTTCCTTTCCTTTCCCACTGCTGCCTCTGCTGTTGTGTGATCTGATAATGTCAAATTCTGGACTGGTTTTGCTCTTTTCAGTTGTATTTGGGTCAGGTCAGGCAGATGAGTCTCCCCACTGGTTACTTTAGACTTCACTCTTTCTGATGGAGGCCAGTTCTCAGACCAGGGCATCTAGTTCTTCTGTTCCCAGGCACGGCACTCTTTGATGGGGATTTCTCCCACCCACTTCTCATCAGCCCTACCCACTTCCCACAGCCGGCCAAAGAGGCTGGGCAAACAAGACCCCGTGCTCTGCCAATTTGTTCGTACAAAACGTGGGGATTTGGGGGCCTGCAGATGCTCTTACACAGACAAATGATAAGTATTTGCCTGGCAGTCTGAGATTCCTCACCCCCACCCCCTTCTACTCATAAACACACACTCGCTTGGTGCTTTCTCTACACGCTTGGTGCTTTCTCTACACTCTTGGACGACGGGTTTTTTTATGCTGACTGTCAAAAAATGGTTGTAAAAAGATGGTCGAAACGTTGAAAGAACGTTTTCCCCAAATCATAACTAATTCTACCTTTCCTCCCATTCTTAAGCTGTAGTAGGGTAGTAATCATCTCAAATAATGTTTTTGTACTACATGGAACTAATCTACTTGATTTTAGTTGAGGGATTTTTTTTTTCATATGCTTGTGTTTGTGTTGCTGTTTGTTTTAACACTAGTTTGAATATTTAAGCATAAATCACACATGGTGTGATCTAAATCAATCAGCTCACATGTGTAAAATTTGGGTTGTGGTCACGTCTGCATCTTGACTATTATTTTTTTTTTTTTGGCATTTCAGTTGGACATCATCTGTACTCCTAGTATGCTACGCGTAGTTGCATTGTTTAGTATAAACACACTACTTACACTACACAATTATGTGGAATATTACAGAAACAAGTTACTTTTCTTCTGTAGACTTTTGAGCCAATGACTTTCTGTACTGAGATCAAATGTGTGGACCGTGTGAGCGGTTCTGACAGCCTGTGGGATGTAAATGGGCTGAGGTCTCAGTGTATTATTGTGAGTGGGACAGTCTATCAGGGGCCGGACTGAGGCCTGAGGCCCCGCAGTCCTCCTGGCATCCTGATCAGAGGATTAGCAGCATACAGCCACAGGTCAAGAGCATGCCAGTCTCACACACTCTCTTTAACACACACACCCACACTTATCATTTCGCTTTCTCACACAAACACCTTTCGCTTTCACACACGTCCGCCCGGAGAGAGCATTTCTCAACCGCTCACACTTGTGCAGAAGAGGCCTGTTTGATAGCAGGCTGCGGATTAGGTTCTGTGTTCTCTTTTATTCTTATTCTGATTGGCTTATGTCCTTGAGAGGCTTTTTTACTACAGTGAGGTCGTACTAGTCCATACAATGAAAGGTTTTTTTTTCTCATGACATCATATTCCCCTGTCCTACTCCATTTAAAAGGTTTTTAAGTTATTTATTTTATTCACTTTAAGATGCAAGAAGGATAATTGTTTGGATTTATGGCACTTGCATAAAAGATCACAACATGATGAACACAACCCACATTTGTATGAAATAATTGTGTTTGATCCATGAACGAGTTGTTTGTAAAAATGTTGCCTGGTTTATAATTATTAAAATGATCATTTAATGATAAATCATTACATATATTTTATATGTCTGTTCTCAAGTAATAAATATTAATGTTCTTATTTCAGATATGAACCCACAATTCTACTCCATACTTTAACCACAACCGCTTTATAAATATGACAGCTGGTCAATGTCAGGCCGAACCTTTCCAGCTCCAGAATATAAGGGTGGGCTGGTGTTTGACCAGAGAAGTGTGTCCTGTCTGTTAGTGTACCCCTGCACTGACCCCTGTCCATCCCTCAATAGTACAACGCCTTGTTGCCCCCAGCATGAGGTCCCAGCATCCCCTAGTTGTGATAGTGGGGGGCACACAGCAAGGGGCCTTAGAGGGGATGCAGAGTTAGCAGCTAAAATGGAGACTCACATTTCCATATGCATGCCACTGACAAGTGTTCTACTGAAAAACCCGGTACCAATACGTGTACAAGGTTGCCCAATCCAGCCAAGATGGGGGGGGATGGGGGGGGGGAGAAGGGGGAGCCTGGGGGGTTGGGCTTTAAAGGGGACTGTAATATTGTACTAATTCGTGCAAGAGACTCTCTATCAAAGCGAAAGACATACGGTAATTAACGGGGGGGAGGAAAGAAAGAGGAAAGAAAGAGCAGGAAGAATGAGTTTGGGAGCAAGAGGGACAGGGATGCTGATTTTGACATGAAAATGCTTTGGTGATTAGCATATGATGGTTTGTCCAGACCCAGTATTTATCGGCAGAATTGAATGCGTGTGCGGCATGGATGTGACTTTGTCCCCCGCAAATTTCCACAGCCACCTTTTCAGATACACAACCCCCCCTCCCCTCCCCTCACCTCCCCTTTCAATTTCTTTTCTTACCTCTTTTCTATGGCCATTGCCTTTTTCTGCCCTCTTTCTCAATGGTGTGCATGTATAATAAAAAAGGTTGTTAACAATAGCCAGGCCGATTATTATTATTAATTTTGAAAGATCTATCTTGCTCAGCAATGAATGATGTGATCAGCTGGCACTTATTTTTAATCTTGACAAGTATTGTTACTGAAAACCGATTTAAAGAAAAAGTTAACAGGTTCACTAAACAACCTATTAACTATGAAAACTGAATTAGAACATTTTAAATTTTAATAATTCAATTTTTTATAAAGTCACAAAACAAATTTAGTTATTGTTGGTTTTGGCTACAGTTTAATAAAGTATTAATTACAAATATAATTCATTATCAATTATAATTTAATATTATATTTAAATTATATATATCTTTTATTACTTATTACTAAATTATTTGTTGTTATTTTATTATTATTAATACTGAAATGGTCTTTTACATGATCAGGCATCTGTGCCTCTGTCCTCTCGCAGTAAGGTAAAGTATCTTGCACTTTTCTCTGGGACTGAAAAAGAGCAGAGCAGGTCGCCCAGTGTGGTGCCTCTCATCTTTTGTGTGCTGGTTTCCCCGTGCCAGCTTTCTGCTGTCACATTAGTGCACATCAAATACACAAGCTCACATGCAAATATACTTTTGGACTTTTAGCTTTTTAGCTTGCTTCCTCTGCAAACAGGAAGTATTTTTGGTCTTTCAAACAGATTTGGTAAGTGTCATCATGTTTGTCTTGCCTTTCTAAAGCGTCTCTCTGGGATGTTAAGTGGGAGCAAGAATCCTTCATCTAATGATCAGTTGGCAGACCCTCACCACTGAAATTTTCCCTCTTGCCAGAGGAATAGCCAGGATATACATTAGTACGAACTGTGTGCGATTGTGTATTTTGTGAGTGTATCTCTCAGACGGTCAGTGCAAGTGGTCAGCCTGTTCCAGGTTAAAGTTCATGGTCATCAATGGTTGAGGTGGACGGCTCTCCATCTGGTGGGGACTCGGCCTCCGAGGGTCAGGGCTAAAAAGTCTCTGCAAGTGTGGAGCTCGTCTTCAAAAGTTTAGTTTGTGTTTGGCAGAACAAGTGTGTGAATCACATGTCCATGTGTGTCCTGTGTGAGGTCCAAAGGCCTCTCCAGTTTACAGTGTGTTTAGAGGCAAATTTAGCCCAAGGCTGTACTGAATGCTCCAATCACACACAACAATACCTGTCAAGCCATTTAACCATTAACAAAAACACTGCACTTCTCTCTCTCTCTCTCTCTCTCTCTCTCTCTCTCTCTCTCTCTCTCTCTCTCTCTCTCTCTCTCTCTCTCTCTCTCTCTCTCTCTCTCTCTCTCTCTCTCTCTCTCTCTCTCTCTCTCTCTTTCTCTCTCTCTCTCTCTCTCTCTCTTTCTCTCTCTGGCAGGTAGATCTTTGGTGCTGCAGCTGCATGTCATGAATTGAATGAAAGCAGGCACTTGAGCAACTGTGTGCAGCCAGTACAAAGGTGAAAAAGCCTATTAATCCTTTCCACGATCATTGCACTAGCATTGCCCAATTGCATCCAGCTCAGTAATAAGTTGAATCGGTGATCAAATAAATTTTGGCTCTTAAAAGCCGTATCATTTGCTCAACACAGCACATTTGGTTGCAAACAGTACGTCTAACTTATAAATCTTTTTTTTTTTTCAGGCTTTGAAATGTCATTTCATTGTCATTCTTTACATTTAAGTTGTAATATTTCGCAAGACATGGAATTATGATGATGGCTTACAGCTTATGAAAACCCCAAATACAAAATTAGAATATTGTGAAAAGTTTTCATAAGCTGTAAGCCGTAATAATCAAAATTAGAACAAATAAAGGCTTGAAATATCTCACTTTGCATGTAATGAGTCTATATAATATATTAGTTTCACCTTTTAAGTTGAATTACTGAAATAAATTAACTTTTGCACGATATTCTAATTTTTCGAGTTTCACCTGTAGTTTGATAATATGCATGATTTAGTCAGATTAACAAATCTAAATATATCCTTTTTTAGTAATTGTAAAAAATTGGTTAATCATAACATCTCTGTCTCCATTCCGCCCACTTTATCCCTCAATTCTCTCTCTCTCTCTCTCTGGCTGTCACTGCAGCACAATGTAGGAGCATTAGTATGCTAATGAGGTGCAGGGCGACAGGTGGCCCGCTAGACAGCTCAATTAAGCAGCTCGTTAAAGGCCAAGCTAACGAAGCGGCCTGCACTGCAAGCCTCAACAAACAATGTGACTGTGCAGGCTACAAATTGGTGTGTCAGTGTGTGTGTGTTTGTGGCGAAGAGTTGGAGATAGAGACTGTTTTAGTGTGTGTGTGTATGTGCATGTGAGTGAATGTGTAGGGGCAGTGAGTTGAAGGGAGAGACAGATTCAGTTTGTGTCTCTGTGTGTGTGTAAGGTAAATGTTTAGCAGTTAGCAGGGCTTTGTGGTGGACACAACCAATAATGGCTAATAAGAGGGGTTCTTGCTTTCACTCCTCAGGAAATTAAAAGGAAGTGGAAAAAATGGAAATCACTTGCACACAAACCTTCCCATTTTTTCAATAATTTCACTACATTCTCACTTTTTTTCTACGTATATACACTGACATCGATTTTTATTCATTTATTTATTTAATTAATTATTGTATTTATTTAATACATTCTGACATTATGGCTAATTTAAAAATGAAAGCTTTGATATGGAATTTAAATGAAAAATAAACTGTTAAATGTATAGTAGAAAAAACGATTTGGTGTTTTAAGCAGAGGTGGGTAGAGTATCCAAAAACTGTACTCAAGTAAAAGTACAAGTACTTATAGAAATATTTACTCAAAGTAAAAGTAAAAGTAATAATCTTAAAAGTTACTTGAGTAAGAGTAAAAAAGTATCCAATGAAAAAACTACTCAAGTAGTTAGTTACTAGTTACTTTACACATAGGCATATATATATATATATATATATATATATATATATATATATATATATATATATATATATATACTGTATATGTAACATGATATTATTTAGATTTTTTTTTTCATTTAAATGACTATTATTATCATAATTAGATAAGCTATCTTTGCAACAAAAACAGAAGAGACAAACATTATTTCTGTATATCTATAGCCTGAAAACCATTGGCTGTCCTTTGGTTTGTATAATAGTATAGTAACTTATACAACTACATTTGGATTATTAGACAATGTAGGAATAAAGTGACTCTATGGAGTTTTGCATTCAAGGGATGGGAACCATTGACAGATTAGAAAGTGTTAAAACTCTGCACATGTGCTCGCAGTCATGTCATGCCCAACATAAACAACGATCAAATGCACGGATCTTCTTCTGTCTGTTCTCCAAAATGTATTTAAATGTAGGCTATATTTATGAAAGCATCTTTAAACTGGTTAACTGAGTCTAATAAGGCAGGCAAAGGCATTCGTTTTCAAGTCGAGTTCGCACGCCACTGCGCAATACCGACACTACAACACCGAGAATACATTGTGTGTGTACACACCATGGGCGTAGGTTTGGTCTAAGCTTTGGTGGGGACATCTACTTTATCTCTTTATATTCTATCCTGACCCCGATACACCATCCTGTATACTGTCAATAAAGAGCTAGTATAACTGTATAATCTCAAAAATGCACTCTTAAAAAATAAAAACCTGAGACTGTGTAATGCTGAACAACCAAACATTTTATTTAACATAAATTCTGTGGCTGATATCCTATGGCTAGCAAGTTTAACCCTCCTACCAGATATTGTTATTTGGATATTATCAATCAAATAATGATTCATTATATTTGAATAACCAACAGTGTTAACTTTTGCCTTTTTAACATTGCCAACATGTTTTTCCAGCACATGTGTCTAGCAAGCTACACTCACAAATACATTAGCTACATAAACAGAATGTAGAAACGAAAAATGTCTCAGATGATCCACTGTTTATGACTGCAAGATTCTAAGTTAAGGTAGGCTAATTAACATTCAGTGACTTGCTAAGGTAGCATTCTATCATGACTTCTATGAGTCTATCCGTGCTGCACACCCCTAATTAATGCTCCTAACCTTGAAAGATTGCAGAAGCTAGGTTTAACTGTAACAATATCCTGGGTAACCAGGATCACCAGTTTTCCACAGTAGAATCTGCATTTGAAAGCCTGGTCAGTCTACTGCTAGTTATTTGTGTGGCTAGTTATTTTTGCCTACTTACACTCTGCTTTATGAAAAAGCTTCGTATGTCCCCTTTCTTCTTCTTGGGTGACATAGCTGATCTACAAAGTACAAAAAGGGGCAAAAAAACGAAATATTAAAATATTTTACTCTGGCCTTTATATATGGCAGGCAGAGAGACAGCCCTGGTAACTTACCGTCGGCGTCGTCACGCGCACACAGCACACACACACCACCCGCTCGCTGCCAGTGAGTGCAAGCACAAAAAGTAGTCCCGGCCCGCGCGTGTAGCCTGCCTGTCAGATACCCCGCCGCCAATCAAATTACGGCGTATCTTGTACCGTCGTCGTCCTGGCCGTTGGAATCGATCCAAATAGGAGCGCAAAGATCCAAATGCAGCGCAAATATCAAAATAGCAGTTCAAAGGAGCTTGCTAAATATTGGTGGGGACAAATTTGTCATCTCAAAATATTGATTGGGACTAGTACCTAGCGTCCCCCCCTAAACCTACGCCCTTGGTACACACATTCATAAACTGGACGATGATAGCTTATTTAATGTATAAAGTAATGTATATGTCCAAAAAAAGGGTAATGCCATACTTTGTAGTAGTGCTATATGGCGTAATAATGTGTTTGGTTGTAAAATGTATTACCTGAATGAAATCGAATGTATCGTCATGTGGAATAATTCATTCACAGACAGCTTACGAAGTATACGAAGATGTTCAAGTTCAACTAATAAAGATCTTCATCGCTGGCAAAAAATATGATGCATTTGCAGATTTACTTTCTAGACTGTACTGTAGACTATGGACCGCCACACAATGTTCTTGATGTTCTTAAATCTTCCTGTTACGACTCCGAGACGATTCAGTGCGTGCAGGAAACTGAACAGATCATTCAAACTGATTCGCGAACCGATTTAGACAGATCTGCCCAACTTGTTTGATGAAGTCTTTGAACAGAATCGACTCAAAAGAGTGATTCATTTGTGAATTGAGCATCGCTCATGCCCAGAAAAAAGAGAGAGCGCGCGCTTAGAATAAACTACGCTTTTAACAACATATTGCATTAAAATAAAGGAACGAGAGGAACGTCGCCAAACGTAACGAAGTAAAAGTACAGTTTTTTCATTAGAAATCTACTCGAGTTAAAGTAAAAGTACCCACAATTAAATCTACTCTTAAAAGTACAAATTTTCCAAAAAAATACTCAAGTAAATGTAACGAAGTAAATGTACTTCGTTACTACCCACCTCTGGTTTTAAGAAACCCTTTAACAGAAGAATATGTTTGAATTGGAAGAAAATAAATAAGCCCTGATCTTATCATATCCCAAGATCGGTCTAAATAACCGAAAGAAAACATTATTGGACGATACAGATGTGGTCACTAATAGCTTGTGTCCACAATATTAATGTTAATTGCTAATAATTTTGTTATCTATCATGTTACAACTGTAAACTTTTGTTTGAGATTATTGACTGTTGTATATAAATCAAATTAGGGATTCACCAACGTTAATTTTATTTGCTATAAATGGCCGCTAATTATTGGCTTATTCTATACTAATTTGTCGCCAGGGCCGTCGCTAGCGGGGCAAAAGGGGCCCACAATTTCAACTGGAACACATTTTTAAGGTCCTGCTATGGCCCTGTTTGTCTTAATACTGTTCATTCAAAATAAAACACTAAAAAAATCAAACATTTGAAAAGCTACAAGTGAATGAGGCATCACAGACAATGTACAGTATGAAAAATGGATATTCATTTTGAGATTTGTTAATGATTACATTTAACAGTGTTATAAAATGATTAGAGTTTTTACCATGAACTTTAGATGATGAGAAATGTGATTTAGAGAGCAAATAAGCATATAGCCAATACTGACAAATAAATAGAAAAACTTTGATATTGACCGATAACTGATATAGTACTGATTTACTGTGCATCCTTGCATACTAAGATTAAACTGCAGATTAAGCATCAGGGATTTTTAGGTTAAGTTTGCTGTGAAGAATTAGTTCATATTTGTAGTAATCATTTTGAACATTCCTTTTTAATAATGTCTGGGATTAAATGCTTGTTAATGACGCTTTATGTTCCTGCATACGATAAACAAATAAACATTTCTTTGTGTGATCACCCAGCAAAATAACCAGGGCTGGGAACATTTGGGCAGTTCTGGGACAATATCAAAAGCTGCCGCAGTTTCTCGTGGAGGAGCATTGTTTATTGTGGCTAGATAAAGTTGTAACACAGACATTTTAATCAGTTTGTAACACTTAGCAATTGAGCCTTATTATCTAGGGTGTGTTCACTGGTGCGTGAAACAGCAGCGTTTGGGTTCATAACCCGACCCTCCTGTCTGAGTCTCGCTGGCATAAAGGGATCATGAGCTTTAATGGTTCAGGGATCTGCCCAGCAAACGAGGTTAGGTATGGAGAAAGACAAAAACACAGGGGCTAAACAGAGCCGCCCCATTCGCGAGCAAGCTGCTGCAAAGCTGGCCGACTCATGAATATGTTAATCCGAATAAGTATGTAGAGAGGGAGAGAGGGAAAAAAACAACAGCACTCATTAATTAATAAGGACAATGTGCCTTTAATGACAGTGTTGACACTGTTGGCGAACAAGTGATTGGGGCCTGAGAACGAGAGGTCATCAGAATGAGAGGAAGTGAGACAGTGATGGCCATTACTGTCAGAAGGACAGGCTTTCTGTCCTAGGAGGGCAGAAAAGGTGATCGAATATGGACATGCAGAGAATAACGCTGACAGTATGAGCCGTGAGAGAGAGAGAGACAAACAAGCCGGTGAGACAAGTAGACAGTGCAGAGGTCAGGAAAGTGAACTTTACGTAAACACTGAATTAGAGAATCTGGACACTTGAAGGATATTCGTGCAATCAGAAACTTTTCATGTCACAATCTTTTCTGTCATTGAGTGATGTCTGTGCCTCTAACAGCAGCAAACTGAAATGCGAAAGTAATGGATTGTTTTCAAACAGGTTTCCTGAAAACTTTCCCTGACTGCCGGTTGTAATACAGATTCCACAGGGATGTTGTGTTAGGCTGATCAGGATGCAGAGCAATGTTTCAATGGCACCACACGAGTCCACCAAAGTCAGTACGTTTACATACAGTTACAATAGGTTTTTGTATAAGAAGATATTTTGAAGAATGTTGGGGAACAAAAAAGATTGGACTTTAATTGTAAGCAATTTTTTTTTTTTTTTATATATATTTTTTCAAAATATCCCATTTTATGTTCCACAGAAGAAATTAAGTCATTCAGGTTTTGGAACGTGGGAATTTGTCCGACAACGTCTATTGTGCAGTTATGCAGTAATGTGTTATGTATATAAATAACCACTTGGTTTCATATAGCAAAAATAGCATTTATTTGACTAAAATTCCTTAATCGTCAGAATCGTATCTAGATGCAGTGAATGTATACAATATCTCAGGTAATGTTTATATGGTTACCAATGAATGGAACATTTATTAAAAATTAATTGGATATTGACTAAATATCAGCCATACATTTCGACTTTAATAAGATTTCCCCAAGAAATAAGCAAGAATGAACTCGTCATCCTACATATTTCCTACTGTTTCTGACAACAAAACTCTTGAACCAAAAAGGATTACGATATCACATGAAGGCTGCATTATAATGTGTGAGATATCTCAATCTCACACATCTTTGCCATCTTTGCTCCTCAAATTTGGAAAACAAATCTGACATATTAGAGTTTAGAATATAGATATTAAACAAGATGCTAATGGCGGTCACTAGCGGCACTTCAACGTTTTTGTGCAAATCCACCAGGCCTTAAAAGGATAGTAAACACACAATTTTTTTTAATTCTGTCGTCATTTACTCACCCTCAAGTTGTTCCAAACCTGTATGAATTTATTTCTTCTGCTGAACAAAAAGGACGATATTTTGAAAAGTGTCAGTAACCAAACTGTTGATGGGCCCCACTGACTTACATATATGGAAATAAATACTATGGAAGTCAATGGTGCCCAGCACAACTGTTTGGTTACAAACATTCTTTTATGTTCCACATAACAATGAAATTCATATATGTTTGGAACAACTTGAGGGTGAGTAAATTATGACAGAATTTTCATTTCTGGGTGAACTATCCCTTTAAGGTGTTTTATTCAACAGAAAAAACAGACTTGCATTCAAACACAGAATCTCTCAAGTTCGGCGTAGTTGGTGCAACAAATTTAGGTGTTTGAAGTCGAGGCCTGAAAGAACGACAATGGCTCTATCTTTTCAATCGCTAGAGCAGCGCCACACACATAGAGATCAGAGTAAGTTTATGAAGTAATCTCTCTTTCTCTCGCTCTTCTCTCTCGCTATCACTCCAAACCCCTCCCTCTCTCCCTCCCTCTGTGTTATGACATAGTAATCTGTGTCTCTAGCAGCTTGACTGAATAGGCGTATGAATGGCTGTTTTCTGCCTACATGAACCTATTGGAGGTGGATCAACCATATGCCCATGGACATACACACTCAATGACAAAGGCGGATACCAACAGGTCCTCTCTGACACAAAGCGCCATAGGGCTGAGGTAGGCGGGCGAGACGAGGGGTGCATCTTAACTTGGGACGTCCACACACACACACACGCATATATTCTCACACACACCCCACTGCATGCCACCCACACAGCAATATGGAGATGCGATATTGATACAAACCCAGCCTGAGGAGTTTGTGAAGATGATGCCGTGTTGTGTGGTTTTTCTGAAAGGTCTTGGTGTGTGTGGGTTATGCTATTATGTATGAAAAATGTTTAGAGGAAGAGGGAGGGACAGTAAGAAAGACAAGCACTTTTTTGGAGGGGGCCAATCTGTTGCAGCTCTGGATGAAGCCTTGTGATGGAGAGACAGTGTGTTAAGCGACATATGTGACACAGAGGGACAATAGGATTATGGTCCTCTTCTCGTTATCCGTGCCTTTGGACAGTGGGATTATCATCCGGGGAGTGAAGATCTCGGGCCGCTAAGCTTCAGTGCGGCCCGGTCCCTCGTCTCTTGTGTGGGGTGGGAAAGCAGGGGTGAAGGGGGTCCCCTGGAGAGCAAGCCGCTATCAGGATTTACATATTCATCAGAGATCAGAGCTATGTTCTCTTTCTCTCGCTTTTCTCTCTTCTCTTTCTCTGTGTCCTGCATACACATGCTCAAACATGCTGAGATGTCTTACTTTACTGTGTCTCTGAATTAGACGGGCCCTGTTTCATTGCATATTCAGCACCCCCAAATGCAAAGAGGTTCAATGTCCACTTATGAAAATGCTTCTATTTTTTCCACATGTTATGTTTCCTTAAAGTGTAATAATTTAAGTCAGAAGTTTACCTTAAAGAAAGTAATTTCTAAATATTATGATCATGTTCTCCAGCATGATTTGAGAATGATCCAAAGAGGATCTTGTGCTTAAATGTAAGCAAGAACATTATGACCTTTTGTTAAAAGTTAACATGGTCAGATCAGAAATGTATTTATTTGATTAGGGACCTTGAAATAGTGTAGAGTCTTAAATATTTCTAATTTTATGTCATAACATTTCTTTATTTTTTTTTATTACCTGATTTTGTTTATCTCCTGGTTAAAATGTGATTTTTTAATCATATTTTCAATGTGGACTTTTGAACCCGACTGTCTCCACAAATAAATGTATCACTCGGACATGGAGAGAAATAGATATCATTTTGTTTTTGAAAAAAATTACAGAAGGAATGTAACGGAGGAACTACTGTAATGGAGGGCAAATGAAGTTCAACTGAGGTGAAGGGGTGAGACAATGTCAAAGAAGGGACAACAGGGACAGAGATCACGAGAGATGTGTCTAATGAAGGAATGCTCACAGAGAGATGGAAACTAATGGAGACAAAGGATGTACAGAGTGAGCAAGAGTGGGAGAAAGATGGCGATGGGGTGGCTTGCTGCTGTTGAACTCATCGTCATCTTAATTGATGAGGTCAGCCTGGGGACTATCCCAAAACCAGCGTGTCCCTGGGAGGTCGTCGCCAGGTCACCCAAAAGTCAAAGAGCATCGGAGAGAGATGACGTAGTGTGTAACTTTACTTCATGTTTTTTTTTTCTTTGTCTATGGCCTTTTTGTCATTAATTAAAAAGACAGACATTAAAGTGGAGAGAGAGATAGGAAGTGGGATCAGGAAAAGATGCAAGCTGGATTGGAACCTGTGTCCCAATAAGCACAAAATACATTTATATATCCCGACTCTGCATGACTCGTCCAACTGTGACAAAGTGTAAATGGTACAAAACAACATATATATATATATATATACAGCGGGGGAAATAAGTATTGAACACGTCACTATTTTTCTCAGTAAATATATTTCCAAAGGTGCTACTGACATGAAATTTTCACCAGATGTTGATAACAACACAATGAATCAGTACATACAAAGAAACCAAAACAAATAAGCTCAGAAATTAAGTTATGTGTAATAATGTGAAATGACACAGGGAAAAAGTATTGAACACATGAAGAAAGGGAGGTGCAAAAAGGCATGGAAAGCCAAGACAACAGCTTAAAACTATTAGTAATTAAAAAGCAATCCAACCCCCTGTCCGTGCACATTAATAACAGCTGGTTCAGTCCCAACGGATGGCCTACAAAAAGGTCTCATTGCCAAGGTGTCACACAAGACACATCTCATGATGGGTAAAAGCAAAGAGCTGTCTCAAGACCTTCGCAACCTAATTGTTCCAACACATAATGATGGCATTGGTTATAGGCACCATTCTAAGCTTCTGAATGTTCCAGTGAGCGCTGTTGGGGCCATAATACGGAAGTGGAAAGACAATCATTTCACCATAAATTTGCCTCAACCACTGCTCCTCGCAAGATTTCAGATAGAGGAGTTAAAAGAATAATCAGAAGAGTTGTCCAAGAGCTAAGGATCACTTGTGGAGAGCTTCAAAAAGACCTGCAGATAGCAGGTACTGTGTTCTCAAAGAAAACAGTAAGTAATGCACTCCACCACCATGGCCCGTATGCACGCTCACCACGCAAGACTCCATTACTGAAGAAAAAAAGCATGTTGAAGCTCGTTTAAAGTTTGCTGCACAACATTTGGAAAAGCCAGGGAAATACTGGGAGAATTTAGTGTGGTCACATGAGAGCAAAATTGAATTGTTTGGATGCCATAATACACACCATGTTTGGAGGAGAAATGGCACTGCACATTACCCTAAAAACGCCATACACCTTGGTGTTAGCTCTTGGACAACTCTTCTGATTATTCTTTTCACTCCTCTATCTGAAATCTTGCGAGGAGCAGTGGTTGAGGCAAATTTATGGTGAAATGATTGTCTTTCCACTTCCGTATTATGGCCCCAACAGCGCTCACTGGAACATTCAGAAGCTTAGAATGGTGCCTATAACCAATGCCATCATTATGTTTTGGAACAATTAGGTTGCGAAGGTCTTGAGACAGCTCTTTGCTTTTACCCATCATGAGATGTGTCTTGTGTGACACCTTGGCAATGAGACCTTTTTGTAGGCCATCCGTTGGGACTGAACCAGCTGTTATTAATGTGCACGGACAGGGGGTTGGATTGCTTTTTAATTACTAATAGTTTTAAGCTGTTGTCTTGGCTTTCCATGCCTTTTTGCACCTCCCTTTCTTCATGTGTTCAATACTTTTTCCCTGTGTCATTTCATATTATTACACATAACTTAATTTCTGAGCTTATTTGTTTTGGTTTCTTTGTATGTACTGATTCATTGGGTTGTTATCAACATCTGGTGAAAATTTCATGTCAGTAGCACCTTTGGAAATATATTTACTGAGAAAAATGGTGACGTGTTCAATACTTATTTCCCCCGCTGTATATACATTATTTATTTTATTATAATAATAATTAAATATAGTATTTTTATATATTATTATTATTAGGAAACATGTATATATATATATATATATATATTAGTAATTTTAAAGACAGACAAAATGGATTATATTAAATGACAATTTTTCTCTTTAATGCCCACACAACCATGCACGCAACAGTTGGTTTTAAAATAGGATCTGTGTCTTTGAAATGCTGTCAGTCAAATGTTCTCTGCTGGAATTGCTAGAGAGTAGATGTCAAAGTAACCTTTGCAACACGGACATGCAAACACACACACACATATACCGAAACACAAATAGACTCGCTCAATGACAACACACTCAGTAATTGCTGCCTATTAAGGTCTTCGCTTCTCTCTCACACCTCATTACAGGCCTAAACACACACTGCCCCCTCATTACAGATTGCTTGCTAAACACACACACACATATACAATTCCCTCATTCCCACCTGTCAGTTAAACACTCAACCTGGCAAGCGTGACCACTGAGAGTTGGGTGTTAACTCGCTGATGACAGTGTGTGAGGTGTTGGCTCTGAAAACCAATCCAAAACATGGTAGAAAACTGTGATGCGTGCTGACCTTGTGTCTGTGTGTGTGTTGTGGGAAGAATAACGAGAGGCATTTTTTGGGTTTGTGTGCTTTACTTGCTGGATAAGGGTTGACTTGAACACTATGAAGAAAATTGACTCCCCTTTAGGAATCCAATTAGAGCTTGTATCTGTACACATACAGGTTGACACTTCAGAGACTGTCTAGTGTGTTTGCATGTTTTAGAGCAACAGGTCCAAATCCATTGGGCATGTACATATAATATAATTAATATTATATATATATATATTATTAATAACCGCCATCCCTTACCTGTTATTCTCCGCAGTGGAGTAATGTGCAGCCATTGGCAATGGGGGGTTTTGTTTATCGTAATTGTTGCAATTCACTAGAGCCTGATGCTTTTCGCACTCTCTTTCTCAAGGTGAAATGTAACTGAATGTGCCAAGAAGAGCAGATGGGTTGGTGAGAGAAGAGAATAAAGGATGTTGCTGCAAAAGAGCCCTGAGAGTATAATTTTGGGTGTACCAGGGTATGTGTCAGATCTATCTTTGTGTAAAGGGTATGAAAAAGTTTGTCATGATATATATCAGATCTATTTATGCAAGATAACTTAGTGTACAACACTTACTGTATTGCAGGTACAATGCTCCTAAGAGTAACCTGGGATCAAGTGTCTTATGGACACAGCTCTTTCCCTTGAAAGACCAGCAACTTTCCTGTTCCAGACATTAATGGCGTCATTTTTGTTTGATATTTTCTAAATACAATTTGAAGGAGGTTCAGAACATCAGAACAAAACATGGAAACTTCAAAATTAGGAATGGAAAAAGGTAAGATCAGTCCAAGGGGATTGGTGATGTCCATCTTAATTAAAGTGATGTCATTTTCTCTTTTTTTTATATATATTTTTTTGTATTTCTTATTTTTTACTCAAATATACAAAAAAGAGAAGGCCTTTATTTTGACATAAAAATGGTCAGATTTTCAGAGTTCTGACTCTGATTGTTAAAGACTGTGTTGTCAGTTTACTGCGCCAAGAAACAAAAGCTAGTAATTTCTAGTAAATAAGGTAGTAAAAGCTAGTAAATAAGGAACAGCTTGTGTGTTGGGCATACTGTACCTATGAATGTATGTCCTAATGTGTTGTTTGCCCGTGTCCCTGCTTGCGATAGTTTGCAGATCCTCTTCAGAGTACTTCAGATGACAAGGGACCCCTCTTAAAAACACAAGCCTGAACTCTTCAGTTTAAGAGCCCTGCTGGTTGTGTGTGTATGTGTGTGTGTTTCTGACTCAGGAAACTGACAGTTGCCCATAAATTATTTGCCTTTATTTTAAAAGCACTGCTCATTTACATCAATTTGTAGAGGGCGGGGGAAAGTAGTGAGGGGTGTGTAACTTTAGGTATGTATATGCGAGTGTGTGAGGGGGGTCATCTTAGGTGGTCAGCATAGCCATTCTTTCGCCCAAATATCCTGTCGTATTCCTTCTACCCCTGCATACTTGCCATTTCCATACACCCACAGTACACAGAGCTCAGATGCCTCCCCGCTAATTAGCAACAAGTCAGAGCCGCCCACTTCTGCGGGGCAGTAAATATTCCCACACACTCTCACACTCGCACAGACGTCCCTAACTCGGATACAAGACCCTCGTTCCCTCTCCATTCTTTCCCCTCTTTTCTGATTTTTATCACCTCCCCTTGTTTTGTTCCCACTTCTGCAGCCATCAATCATCCCATTGACCTATCTTGTTAGGGGAAACTCACAGACACGCCCCCTCGCCTCTTCTAGGCCTCAATCTCATCCCACGCTTTCTTTCTTTCTATAAACGTACGCATCGGAGCCCCAATGTCCATCCCTGACTTATACCTTCACAGTCCATCCCGCTCTCCTGTGCGGGTAGTGGTCAGGGCGGGGTTGTGGCCGCGGGCCGGACAGGGTCGTGGGGAGGTGTTTGGGGGGATTAGATTTAGGGAACACTCTGGGTGGTACGGTAGCCCCTGCGACGAGCACAATGCCTCCTGTGTCCCCGTGTGACACACACCCTTGTTTTACAACAGGGGAGGAGACACCTTCAATGCCCCAATGATGTGAACCACCCTGAGCCTATTCACGGTGACAAACGGCCACTGCTGGCCCCTGCGACCAACACATGCAGACAGACCATGAAGATCACAAGCATAAACATGATTTTTGCTTCATGTGTGCATTTGCTAAACCATTTTAGCAAAAAACACTACTACTAAATGCACAATGGAAGACACATTTAGACTACCTAGACAACATTAAATATCTGCACTCAAATCTGAGACAAGAGGGAATAAAAGGCTTTCCTCTACCTTCCTCGCTTTCTCCCTCTCCTTTCTCTCTGAAAGAACCTTCTTGGCTGGCTCTCAGTGGAGTTGAATTGGTATGGCTTTAATTGAATCAACTAGCTCTTTTCTTCTGCCGCACTTATGAGGCCAGAGCAGCCAAATGGCTTGATGACAACGTAATGGCAAAAGAATTGAATGAGCGACGCTGCCAGAGGGGTGAGAAAACCCAAAGGCATTCCTTCGTATCTGCAGCGAAACACAGTCGCACACAGACACATCAAAACACTATTATGATCACTGAGCTCTGCCAAAATAAAGGAAGAATTATGTTTTAGCGGAATTTGGGAATGTTTATGAACTTGTGGATTTTTGGCGAACATTGTATATAGAATATTCTATTCGAATGAGTGTACTAGAGTGAGTTTTCCATAATCAGATTCTATTCCATTTTTATATTTCATCTTTTTTTTATTACTTCATTTTAATTTCATGATGCATTCAACATTATGCCATTTATCAGTATAGAGCCGTTTCTACCTTATATAAGCTATACATTTAATTTTGTTGGCATAGCCTACGGGTATTGAAAAGTTTTCCAAACGGGTTTGCTTACCCCTGAGGGTTCGTGAGGGAACTGCAGGGTTTGAGTAGTTGAAAAGCTTTAATTAAATCATGAAAATATAAAATTTTAATAAACAGTTTAAAAATAAATACAGTGAAAATTAAACATTTGAAAAACACTTAAGAAATATTGAAATATATTATTAATTTAAAATATTTTATGTTGGTTAGGGTTAGGTTAGGACATTTATATTGATTCAGTGCTGTAAAATATTGTTAGACTTGAATATAGATGTTACCTCAAGAAAAGTTACCTTGTTTTTTTTTTTAGGTAGATTTTTTTCAGGGTGTGTTTCCTGAACCAATGAATGTGCTGTTGCAGGAACACATTTATATTAAATATCAGGCCATTTTAAACAGGTCATTTCCAGGCCTGGAAAGTCTTAGATTTTAATAAAGTCTTTAAAAAGTAATGGAGATTTTCATGCAGCGTTTTCTTTCTTTCTTTCTTTCTTTCTTTCTTTCTTTCTTTCTTTCTTTCTTTCTTTCTTTCTTTCTTTCTTTCTTTCTTTCTTTCTTTCTTTCTTTCTTTCTTTCTTTCTTTCTTTCTTTCTTTCTTTCTTTCTGCAGAATATCCACAGGAAGTGCCACCCATTCTTTGAAGATGCTCAGGTTTTTGGTGAACATTCAGTGTAATGCTGACATAGATGATCTCGACCCCTGGCTGCTGTGAAAGTTCGGGATGCAGAGGAGGGATGGAGAGATGTATACCTACTAAAGAATCTGGGCAGAGACAATAGAACAGCACACAGGCACTTGGGGAACAGAAGGGTGACACAGAGGGCAGCTCTCACCACAACAACTCTCCTCCTTTGAAAACAAAACCCCAACCTGTTACTGCTTCAGCCTGCCTGTGGGAGGGGATGCTCGTAATAAAGCTGCCAGCCCCCTCGTTAGACATCACGAGGGTAAGTGCATGTGTTTGAGTGAAGGACCAGGAACCAATAGTACAGGAATGCTCTCTTTCAAGTGACTTTTGGGAGCGAGAGCTCTGTCTCAGTTTTTCATATGCAGTCTTTTTGGTTCCTTCCTATTTTTATCTCTTAGTGATTACCGCGTAAGTTGTCCAAAAAACATGGCAAATACATGCTTATAAACAGTGCACAGGGTCATACCAAAAAAGACAAAACACCATCAGGGTAACACACATGGCACTAAAATAATGCAATAACAGAAAATATAAAACAAAAAACACATCATGCAGGGACTTCTGGGAATGTCCTTTTACTGTTTGTTTTTTTTACCGTAAATTTTACATTATTTTGTGTATGTGATGTTAAAGCATTTACAATGTTTAACTGATAAATGGTAAGGTAACCCACATTTAACCAATTAACAAGCTCTTACTGTAGCATTTTTACACACAAAAAAAGGAATTTAATGAAAAAGGTTTCAGTATCATTGGCACTGTACAACTCCAAAAGCACAATTAAATGTTTGAAATACTGACTTTTGCCATCACTCACTTTCATGTCTTACCAATCCTGTATGACTTTCTTCTGTGGAACACAATAGAATATATTTTGAAAAATGTTTAGACTGTTTTTCTTCCTACAAAACACACTGGACCACTTCCATTTTCATTTTCTGGACATTAAAAAATGTCAAATGATTTATTTATTTTTCATTATGAGAGTGAGTAAATGATGGGGAAAAAATTGATTTGATTTTTTGGTGTGTTTCTTTAGGTGCAGATTCCATAAGATACAAAAATGTTTTTCTTGATTAATATCCATACTGACATCATCTCATTTTCAGGGTCCATCTCAGCATCCCCCCTGCTTCACACAAGAACACACCCCTCCTTTTTTTTCTTTCCCTCTTGCAGGATCAGGGGAGCAGGTTGTGGTAACATTTGTAGCATTTGGCTGCAGCAAATCCCACAGCTTTTTCCTGAAAAGAAGCAGCACCTTAAAAAGGGAGGGGGGGCTCTTCTCCAGTGAAGCCCCTGGTCTTTCTCCTGCTCTCAGCCTGAGCACAGCGGTCTGCATGCCCCTCACCACCGCTTGCAAATCCCCCTTTATCCGCTGGCAGCCAGATGGGGTGGCAGGAATAATAGGCAGAGCCTGATGAGCACCATTCAATTTGTCCAGCCGTGTAAAGGAGCTTGTAAGCCGTTCCATTTGAGCAGGGTGTAATAGTAGCCAGGGGAGCAGAGGCTATGTTAAGACTTAATTACCTACTAATGGCTGTTGTAGGGACAAAAGACTTGTGTAGACCCCAACAACTTACACTCCTGTAATAGAGGAGAAAAGCAGGGAGAGGAAGAGGTGGGGGGAACTGTTTATTGAGCCAGAAATTTGTGATGTCCATATGTTAAAAATGCCATCAACACTTATATTCACTATGTATATGAGGTGTATGGATGAGAAGAAAGAAAGGAAAGAAGATGCATGTTTTGATTTTCTTTAGAAAGCCATTTGGGCTCAGAAACTTGAGAGAAAAGGTTTTCTTTTTTTCATTCTTTTTTCTTTCTTTTTCAGTTGGAGGGAAGATTAGCAGGATTAAGACTAGCTCACATATGCTGCTCTTCACTATTGGCATTCAACACAACATAAGCCCAACTGCCACCCAGACGGAGGGAGAAAGAGAGATGTAGAGGGTGAGAGTGAAAGTTTTCTTCTGATATTAAAGCAATGCTACACTGAATCAAAACTGTTTGGAATAATTGTGGAAGAAAAAAGGCTGTTTAGTGAGAAAAGAAACTGTTGGATGCATGGTGAGGGGAAGGAATCAAGATGAGGGTGCAGAAGTTAATTCAATTGAACTGTAAGTTACGATGGGAAAAAATATTTAATATTGAGCACTATTTCACCTATCAATATTATACAAATCTGTGACTGATCATTTGAACTTCTTTACCATGACCAGCTTTAAGTTGTGGAGTTCATGCAGTTCGACTGTAAAAGGAGGACAAAAATACTATTAAATTATTAAATTTATGTTAGTTTTTCAATTCAATTTTTCACTTTCAATGCTGATAACATAATTTAATGATTTTTTAATGGACCCTTTTCACAATGCGTTTCAACAGTTATATTGCAATTCTATCAATTTTTTTATATTTTAATAAAAAAATAAATGTAATGTACATCTATAACACAATACTTTGTATTATATTACCTTGGCAATACATTTCAGAAAACTAGGTAACACCACTGTGTGGATGTTTCCAATACAATGGCAGAAAGAGTGACAGCAAATTTGACTCTTCTGTAATACTGTAACTGATTAATATATCGGGTCACAATATATTGCAATACAAAAATGCAACAATATATTTAGTGGATAGTGACAATATGTATTGTGGATAGTTCACCCAAAATAAAAATTACTGTGTGAGAAAAAAATTCAAGTTTTCAGAGTTTTAGTGTCAGTATACATTAAACTACTATATAATGTTGAATATAATGATGCTATGGGGGAATATTTATGGGTCCTGATAATGCCAAATGTCTTATGTTACCAGTAAAAAGTGGCCTACATTATTTTAAATATATCTAGTCAGTGACAGAGTGCAAGCATATTTCTGTATTTTCAGAATCATGAATATTTTTATTCTGGTGTCACTATTGTCCTGTGCATTGGGTCACCAGCACCAAGTCCAAGCCTATTCAGTACACCCCCAATGTAATAGCATTTTAATTACCAGTAATTTTTTTTGTGAACCTTTTATCATATGTCTTGGAGTATCGCAATACTATAGTGAGTTCAGTATCGTGATATGTATCGAATCATGACATGAGGGTATCGTCGTTACACCCCTTATTTATTTTTAATTTTTTTGTGCTATTGGGAGAAAATTGAGTTGTAGTTTCCATTCACCATAGACCTTTACACAACTATGACGACTTACACTTCTGAGAACCCCGGAAATGTGAAAAGGATCCATTAAAAAAATAATGCAAAATAGAATCATTTTCACATTTAAACTTTAGACCCCATTTTAATTTATTTTGCAAAACAAACAGACACAGGATAAAAAAAAGAAGACCTCTGTTTAACAGAACAGCAGAAAATGTTGAAGAAGTAAAAAGTGCCGTGATATAACAGTAAAGTACTACTGTGCTTATGTTGAGTTTTGGGTTTTGCAGAAAAAAGCTGAAAGTGAACTCCAGCTGGATTCATTAACTTAAGTATGACTGCAGTTACAGCACTGGCTAATTTAGCTCTTGGGGTTAACAGTTTTTACACATATACACACCCTCTGCCCACCTCATTATTGGAATGCACACGCAAACACATCATTATCTCATAAAGGTAATGAGAAAAGAAGAGGATTTGCCAACAGGCGGAAATTAGCACTCAGTCTCCCTCCACACTCAACAGCCAGGCTAACATTCATTCACCCTGAGGTGGCAAAAGCTCTTGTATCTAACGTTTCTCTCTCTCTCCCTCTTTCTCTGAGGCAGGGAAGGTTTGTGTTAAACAAATAGCTTTTAATTAAACGACTGAACGACATAAAATGTAGCCAGTTCTGTATTTCTGTCATTTCAGTTGATTTAATTCTCTGCACCTGAACTGTGAAGTTTGAATAAGCTGTAAAATGCTGCCTGGAAACCGACATTAATGCAAATATGTCAAAACTCGGGAAAATGGTTAATTGAAATGTTTTGCGATATAAAACTGAAAAAGACATGCCAAACCTGAATAAAGCATCACTTTGCATCAGAGTAAATTTTATGCATATTACATTCAATAATCACAATTGCAACAATGACAATGTGCATTATGAACTGATCCACAGAAACTTACAATTAAGAACATTGCTCTTTTACATGGCTGCTTATAATCACTCTGTAATGTGGCCAGTGTTAATGCCTTAAGTATTGTTTAAGCAGGTCTGTAAGAAGGAGTGTACATCGTTTTCATTGCCTCAATGTAATCTAAATCAAGAGTTAATGACGTCAGTCATGGATGCTCTTAATTAGTCTTAATTGGCAACATTCTCGGCGGACTACAGTTACCAAAGTTGGGATGAATGGAGGGCAGACCAACCCCTGTCTTTCTCTCTCTGTAATTGCTCCCAAGACAGTTGTCAGTCAGTGTGTGTCGTGTGGGTGTGTGTGAATTTGTGTGCATTGCATTCTTCCCCGGGTGACATTTCAGATAATTATATGCGCGAGGAATAAACTGCAGCTCCGACAATAGGGCTCTTTCTGTCCCCCCGTTTCTAATCCAGACAGTCGCGGCATATATTACCATTTTGGTACACTTAACAAGTGAGATTACCGGAATTCATAATGAAGGAACTGAACTGCAACTTCTCTCCGACACCGACGGTTTAAACCAACTCATTTGCATAAGCGTATTTAACGAGAGTAAACAAGCAAACAGACAGACGGGACTGTGCGCACGGGGAAAACAACCTAACAACAACAGCTCATAGATGCTTCAGTGAAAATATGTTAAAGACCTTGATCTGGTGATGTCTCTCCTAAACTCACTGATGCGTCTGTTAAAACTGCACCTGTGGAGTCAGATAGATGAACAAACACATTTCCAGACTCTTTTGAAGATCTATCTATCTATCTATCTATCTATCTATCTATCTATCTATCTATCTATCTATCTATCTATCTATCTATCTATCTATCTATCTATCTATCTATCTATCTATCTATCTATCTATCTATCTATCTATCTATCTATCTATCTATCTATCATCATCATCTAAATACGTTAGTATAGCAGCCTATAGCGCCAAATATGTGTTTATGCATGGATATGTTCAATTAATTTCCAAAGTAGGCTATAAGAGAAATTTCTCATAAATATTAGCACTATAGCTGTTTATACATGTTTATGTCCTCCTCTTCTACCCCAAACAAAAACTTTTGTTCGTCCATATTGGCCTAATTGAAATGTTTCAGATCATAACCGTTAAAAACATTTTGCACGGCTCGTTTCCTACCGTTTTAAATGCGTTTAACGGCTGAAATCCGTCAGCTGCCAGGCGCCCGCATGGGGTCACCGGGTTAAAACAATATGAGCGCATTCAAACCGCAAAACAGTGTCTGCAACTGACCGCGCTCAATCCTGCGCGGGAAATACACACGATCACGAAGAAAAACTTGCATCGGCATCCATCTTCACACCACACATTGCCTATAATGGCTGAAGAGTTAACCATACCTTAGGCTACTATAAAAAATATGTAGGCCTATAATTATTTTTTAATACCAATTTATTACAAATAGTCTAATTGGTGAAAATATTAATTTGTTGAGTGCATTTTATTTTATTTTATTTTTTTATTGCCATTTAATTTCCCAACAGTGTACAGTGCATTTGGAGTTAGGACAGGACTTGAAACACAATACAAAATTGTCAAACAAAGTTCCCTGAAGTTTTACCATCTTGTGGACGCATGCACCACCTGACTTAACTAACTCAACTCAATAGCAGATTGCACAGTTTGTTCAACCGACTCACTGTAATCTAAACCCGACGATGTTCTGTGACTGTGAGGATGCACCATATGCGAAGTGTGTCTAATGCAGTTAATGAAGCCTCAGGTTTTTTTTTCTTTTTTTTTTTTCTTTTTTTTTTCTAATGACATCAGATTTTCGGACCCCCACCCACTGGAGCTCATTGGTTCTTGACGGGCTGTCGGAAAAGCGTTGACATTGTCCCGGTGACTTGCCCCCGGGTGATGGGGAGGAGGGACCTACTATAAAATAACCCTCGTCACTCTCGGGCGTGCCAAACACAAACAGTCCACGAGTGAACTGGAATAACACACCAACAATACACACCAACACGCGCGTGCACCTGCTACCGGTAAGTTTGAATATATAGAAAATAAATGCAATGATTTGATGACTTTTATAAAAAAAAAAAAAAGTATAAAAACAATGTAGCCAACAATTAGTAAACGCCTAGCATGATTTAAATGATTAAATTAAGTTCTCCTTCCAATTATTCAGTTGAGTATTTTTTATATGCTACTATTATATGATTTAGCTATTAGATAATCTCTAAATGTTTTTATAATAATATTTTTATAGGCCTAGTTTGCTTTTTCGCCACTAAACTCGCAAACTGTGTAACAAACTTCAACAGCTTTACTTTAGGGAACTTGGAGTTGGAGAGTTTATATGAATTTCTAGAACATAGGCTAGGCTACTCTTAATTTGCTCTATTGCATTTAATTAAACCATATTAATACTTTTTTTTTTACTTTTAGTTTTTAATTTCTTAACACATTTATTTCATTGTAAAAAAAAATTGTTTTGTTTTTGTTTTTAATCATTACCTTCTTTTAAAGGAATTGACATCTGTGAGAAGCTGCGAGGGCACTGAACATCATGGACTCCGACACGAGCCGAGTGTCCAGTAGACCTTCTTCTCCTGAAGGCGATGATCTCTTCCTGTCCGCAGTCAAGAAGTCCGTGGGTTTCTCCGGCGCCGTCTCCTCCACGCAGAGCGATTCTCCTCCGGAGTTAAGAGGCGCAGATCTGCATGGCAGCTCCAGCGCCGATGAGGACTCAATGGCTCTGAAGATGCTCTCCAAAAAGGACCGTAAACTTCTATCCGAGAACGAACTGCAGAGTATGCGCCTCAAGATCAACAGCCGCGAGAGGAAGCGCATGCACGACCTCAATATCGCCATGGACGGGCTCCGGGAGGTCATGCCCTATGCCCACGGGCCATCCGTGCGCAAGCTCTCCAAAATAGCCACCTTGCTGCTCGCGCGCAACTACATCCTTATGCTGAGCAACTCGCTGGAGGAGATGAAACGGCTCGTGAGCGAGATCTACGGTGGAGGGAGCGGGGCCCATCACGCCGGTTTCCACCCGTCCGGTTGCGGCACCCTTGCACACGCGGCCGCTCCGTTAGCTGGTCACCCTGCTGCTGTCTCGCATTCCTCTCACCCGGTACATCATCCTCTGCTACCACCAGCAGTTTCCAGTGCCGCATCTCTCTCCGGCCCGGGTCTCTCAGCCGTCAGACCGCATCACGGACTCCTCAAGGCACCATCCACCTCAGGGCCACTCGGCGCTGGTTTCCAGCACTGGGGTCCCGGGATCCCGTGTCCGTGTAGCATGTGCCAGGTGCCTCCGCCTCATGTGTCCGGTATGAGCACCGTCAGCATGCCACGACTGACCAGTGACTCAAAATAAAGTACTGAACTTTGATAACAGAACTCTGAGAACGAACCATAGACTTTTATATATATAAAAAAAATGTATTATCTCGTGTTTATCATGACTGAACAATTTGGAAAGCACGAGATCTAAAGCGAAGCGAAGAAGAATGAATCAAAGCCACTAACATAGAGTTTTCTAACACTTTAGAGATAATCCATGTGCATTTCTGTGTATGAAGTTTGTGAAAATGGTATACCGTACTCTTCTTAGCCTTCAATCCTGAGATTGCTATAAAGAAAGAAGTTTAATGTGAAATAGAGTTAATAAAATAAATCCGGCCAATTCATGCCTCAGTTAAAGAGGGCTAAATAGTTTCATGGGCCATTAGCCTACTATTAGACGAAACGAAATTATACATTCAAATGTCATAAGGTTTTGAAAAACATAATAGGATAAATGTTGTGTAAATATGTAGATAGCGTTTGTACAGTTTGAGAGATTTTATATTACCTTCCTAGTTTATATTCGGGGTCAGAATGCATTTGCCAAGCGCTGTCTGTAACAGGAAAGATGCACCTCTCTCTCTCTCTCTCTCTCTCTCTCTCTCTCTCTCTCTCTCTCTCTCTCTCTCTCTCTCTCTCTCTCTCTCTCTCTCTCTCTCTCTCTCTCTCTCTCTCTCTCTCTCTCTCTCTCTCTCTCTCTCTCTCTCTCTCTCTCTCTCTCTCTCTCTCTCTTTTTCTTCTTCTCAGTTTTCTGGCTTTCCATCTTTGTTGGTTTTATTTAGGCTAGGCCTACTTCTTTCTGCACAAACTTACCCATCATTGCCGATGCGAAAAATTATCAACTTTTATTTTTTATAATAAAGTGCAAAATGATATTTATTTACTTATTTTGATGGTATTTTCAAATTAATGTGCGGTGAATGTTTGTCATAACTGTAAAATAAATGTTTTAAATTGATGCATTTATTTACTTGTTTGTGCTTGATCAATTAACCCAAATATTTTTTTCAGTAGGGAAGCTCAAATATATTCTACAAAGTACTTTCAAAATGAAAGGAAACATGAACACTATATCTATCTATCTATCTATCTATCTATCTATCTATCTATCTATCTATCTATCTATCTATCTATCTATCTATCTATCTATCTATCTATCTATCTATCTATCTATCACTTAAAATGTAAAAAAAAAGAAAATTAAAAAGATAAAGTTCAGCGCAGTTATTTTGACGAAAAAAGTTCAAAACTTTTCTTTTACATTTTTAGATAACGGTATGCATTTTTTCGGAAACAAATAACCACTTATTCGCTCGTGATAAGAACAAACCGAGAGTGCTCAGACCGACACCATTTATTTATTGTAAACTAGAACAAAGATGTTCTAAAAAGAGTGAGAATGTTTAATAACTTGAGCCGAGATTATTGACAGACGGTAAACCACAGTCTCTGTGTGGCAGAAGTTATTTTAAATACCACAGGTTACAATTTAATAGTTTATAAAGTAATACATTTTCTATAAAAAGTTATGTATGATTTACGCATTATCTATCAGAATGTATACAGGCAAACTAGAAAAGTTTCTTTTTTTTAACCAAATATCAGTAATAATACAAAAGAGAGAGAGAATATGAATGTATTGTGCATTCTAATTAACGAAATTAAACAAATGTATGCTCAACTTTTGCGCACTTAAAATGCTTTCTTCACTGTCCATTTGCGTTCAAATGAAAATTATTTGTATCTTAACCCGGTAACGTGAACACTAATCATTGATAAACAGACAGACTGAGGCTAAATATAAATATAAATACAGTCATATAGAAAACAAGTTGATTGAGATAGAAGGAATGTGTCACAATGACTTTTCCGTAATTTGGCTCATCCATGACATCGTGCTGTGGAATTCGCCTTTATTTCCTCACTTCTCATGTCACCTGTGAACACCTGTCAAAGCAAACAATTTTGGGCAGCTTTCCAAATGAGACCTTGTAGATTTTCTTATTAACTTTTATGAAGCGCATAATTCTGGGAAAAATAAGATTACCCTCATGTTTTTAAGCCTCAAGGAGACGATCATTTATTTAGAATGCAAAAAACGCATTTGCTGTCTTGCACTACACAAAATACACAGAAAAAGAAGATGCGAGATGGAGGGAATAAATAAAGGAGTATTAGGTGGAATGCATAACTAAACGCCAGCAGCTGGATGGCAGATTGCTCTTTCTGTTGCAATGTTTTCCAAGGGATTTTTGAGCTGGAACGATACGGAGTGAAGCTGGCTTTTGAATATTTATATTTGCTACTTGTTTATTTGTTTTAAAATGCATTTTATTATATTATTATAATAATTCACCATATTAATTTTGAATTAGGCATTCAAAAGGCATTTTTTATTTTATATGGACACACGTTAACTGATTATTTTATGAGATATTTTATTTATGTATACTGTTTCATTTGCACATTTTATTTGCCGATTTATCCTAGATGAATTTTGGGCATTTCAAAAACATCTTCATTACACAACTAAATAGTCTAAATTCAACAAAAAAGGGCTCATGAACAAAAACAAATCTTTACGTATAAGTTTCCAAGCTTCAAAGAAAAAAAGTTTCAGTAGCAGTCAGTGTAATAGTAATTTCGACTCCAGATTGAGCTCCATGAAAGCAAACAGGCTGCTGATGTCTTGTCTTCCTTCACTAACATCTGCTTGTTAGTAATCTTCAGCCGCCTCGCCCATTTGCTCCGCGTAAAATGCAATTACTTCGAAAGGTAATGAGAATTACACGCTATCACGTTTCCAAATTAATCAGAGCAGCACCTCCCCCGCGGAGCCACTGAACAGAGAACAACTTAACGAAGGTCTCCTCTCACTCACTGATTACTGACACATTGGACTGTATTTACAGATACTAATAGGCATCACTAATAATTCACGGACAAATACTTCAAAGCAAATCAGGGTAGGCTACTATATATATATATAAGCCAAGGGTACTTTATTATGCCACTGAATAATGATTCGCAGATCAGTTCACTTAAACAAAATGACAAAGACAATAAACTGAATGTACATAATCTGTTGCATTATAATGTAACAATTTTGTTACAATTAGAAAAAGTTATTTTATAGGCTAAATTAAACTTTTTGAATAATATGTATCCATGCCAAACTACAGCAGCCTCATGCATAGCATTTCCACAGATTGTGTTTAGTGTTTAATATTTATGTGTGTGTGTGATGGCTTTAAACTCAGATCTTAAAACATTCTTAAATCCTCTGATTCAGCACAGATGT
This sequence comes from Rhinichthys klamathensis goyatoka, assembly GCF_029890125.1. Lineage (NCBI taxonomy): Eukaryota > Metazoa > Chordata > Actinopteri > Cypriniformes > Leuciscidae > Rhinichthys > Rhinichthys klamathensis. Next base: position 1,834,475 of record NW_026606867.1, read on the forward strand.
TGGGCCATTCAGAGGCAAACACTGGGCCTTGTTAGTCCAAAGGATTAGACGGAGAGGATTGAAGTGATGCATCAAAGGTGGTGGAAAAACACAAATAATGTAAATAAAGAAACAGCCAAAATAAGCAAATAAACGAAGTGTAGCATTGTGGGACAAAAGAAAGTAACAAGAAAGAGAGATGGGGAGAGAAGTAAAGTTCCTCTCGGTCTCCTTCAATTCTAAAATGTGTTTCTTGGCCTCTCAGTTTCATTGATCCATCATCGTTATTGCAAGTGTCAGTCATTTATCACATAATCATTCCAAGAAGTGCATTTTAGAGGAGAAGCAGACGGATGATTTGAGGAACCTGTACAGTGGCCATATGAGACCACACGTCCCCTGGGACAAGTGTTTATCTCACCCTCCATCATCTGTTCTTCCTTATGTAACACACCCCATGGAGCCGAGGACGTCCTCATGTAAAAGACATTTTTATTTTAGTTCATTGAGATTCATTAGGAAAGTGTCATGTGATGATTGCATAATTAATCAGCCTGATTAGTAAAAATTTGATTGGAACTATACGGGGATAAATGGGCAATAAATTCTGCTGCATAAACTTTATTTCTCATACACTTGTGATTTACCTCCCCCTTTTTTTTGGTCAAAACTGGCCAACAAGACAGGAAACAGAAATGCAAATCCTTTATCAGAACTGTATAGCTAAAACAGCAACTTTAAACTGTCTAACTTTTTACTTTTTTTGTGTGTAATGGTTTTAGTTGTTTTTTTACATTAATTAATTAATTTAGATGTTAATTTGATTTAATTTAGACAACGCTTGTAGCACTTTTTCAGTGTAGAATGAGAATAAATGTGTTAAGCAGTCTTTTGCTGTTAAAACATGAATATCACACTGGTGTGATGTACATTATATTTTTAACATTATACCCAGCACCTGGGTAAACATAATAAAAAAGAACCCAGCAAAATGACCCAACAGACTAAACCGAACATTTGGGTAAAAAAAAGAAAGAAACGTGGTAACGCTTTAGATTACAGCCCGGAAAGTACTGCGTAATTAAAGTGATTTTACAGCGTAACCTTTGGTAATTATAGTGTACCTATAACGTACTTACAATATTAGTATAAGGGAACAATATTTTAAGCTTGGGGAATAAAGGGGTAACAACCAGGAGAATTAAACAATTATTTATACTGTAAGTATTAAAGAACTAAAGGGTGCTTATTCTACTATTATGATATAACAATCTTACATTTGAGAGCAATTTAGCAAGAACATACCTTTTTGAAATAATGGTGAACCAGTACATAATGTTTAGGCTTTTTAAAAATTACAGGGTACATATCTATGCATTTATAAAGTAATCTTTTTAACAAAAGTGCACTGAAAACGAAAACTATTGCAACTTTTGCTTAAATATTGGGGAAAGATACTCTTGTTTCATGTAGTGGTGCTTGTTACCCTCTTGTTCCATGTAGTTACAGGATAAGTGTGACGTTGCGGGCTGTAAATTAAAGTGGTGCTTGTTACCCTCTTGTTCCATGTAGTTACAGGGTAAGTACAATAAAAATGCATACACACAATCTTATATCACTGACTCGGAAACCTTTATTTATTATACAAGCACCACTTACCCTGTAACCACATCTGCACTTTTGCTATATATATAAAAAAAATATATATATATATATATATTTTAAAAATAAATGCATAGATATGTACCCTGTCATTTTTAAAAAGCCTATGTATTGCCTTGGTACACAATTATTACAAAAAGGTACGCAGTGTATGTTCTTGCTAAATTGCTCCCAAATGTAAGATTGTTGTATCATAATAGTAGAATAAGTACCCTTAGTTCTATGATACTTACAGTATAAATATTTTTTTTATTTCTCCTGGTTGTTATACTTACATCTAAGTACTTTATATGTACACAATAATTACAGAAAGTTACACTGTAAATTCCTCTTAATTACACAGTATACTTTCAGGGCTGTAATCCAAAGCGTTACCAGAAACGTTTTTGAAATTGTCTCTGTTGCAACTAGTACTATTGGGCTTTTGGGAGTGAGAGTGAGAGAGACAGCCAGTGCAGAGCGCCTGTGTGTTGTGTTTGCAGGTCATGAGCTGGGGTGCTGTGTGCACCTACAAGTCTATGATTTAAAGCCAATGCACTCTCATACAGCCTGGATCAATGTGTTTACTGAAAGAGTCAATGTGTTTACTGAAAGAGACTAAGACAGATGGAGCAGAGAAATAGAGAGAAAGAAAAGAGACTCAAAGGAGTGTAAGATAGATAGAAAGATGTGCATTAGGAATGTTTGAGCGGTTAAAGAAAGAGGGGATAATCCTGTAAGGGGCTGAACTCTTGGATATTCATGACTGGCCAAGTGTGGATGCGCTGTGAAAAGAGGACAGGGCCAGGACAACTTAACATCAAAGAGCACCATGGGAGCTCTGCAGGCCAATGAGGGTTTGTGGCTGCTGGACCTTTTGTTTGTGGCTTTGTTGCTGTCCAGCTGAACTCTTTCAGAGACATGATCTTATGAGCAGTGTTCCTCCTTTCAGAAAAAAAAAAACTGTGTGTGTACCCGATAAACTCTAAATGACTTTGTCCTGCAATCTGATCCTGTTCTGGCATATGTCTATCCGTTTCAATCCACTGGGAACACACTCTTGTTCTCTCTCCTTCTGCAAAATCATATTAGTAACTTTATGGAGTGAGAAACTTTCTCTGCCCACTTCTGTCGCCACACACACACTTTCACGTGCACGCTCTGTCTTGTATTGCTGCATTTAGATGGTGTGTGTGTTGTGTGTGCTCATGTGTCAGGGCGGTTGATGGATGGTTGGGTGATAGAGGTGTTCCGCTCTCGGTTTGCATGGGTCGCCTGACTCTTCTTTTCTCTCATTTATCTTCACTCGTTTTCAGCCTCCTTGACAAGCATCTGAGAATCCATCCTTCATCAGGCCTGAATGGACGGCAGACCGGCACTATAGTTAAGTTTCAACACCGAAAAGCTAAATTAGCTCTGAAATTGACTCTGTACGCATGCTCAGTATCAAACAATGGAACATCACAAAGCTTTGTTGCCTATATCGTGAATTTTGTTTGGTTAATTATTTTTTTCCTATTAACTTTTACTCCAGTGACTTTCTGTCCTTTAGCCTATGATCTTGACAGTGGGTGTGTGTGCTTCCGTTTTTTTTTTTTTTTTTTTTTTGTCCCTCTGGCTTATTGCTTTTCATGTTGTTTCGTTTGTTCAGCTAGTCACTGAGTTATTCCTTGTCTTCTCTTCAAACCCAGAGGTGGGTAGAGTATCCAAAAACTGTACTCAAGTAAAAGTACAAGTACTTATAGAAATATTTACTCAAAGTAAAAGTAAAAGTAATAATCTTAAAAGTTACTTGAGTAAGAGTAAAAAAGTATCCAATGAAAAAACTACTCAAGTAGTTAGTTACTAGTTACTTTACACATAGGCATATATATATATATATATATATATATATATATATACTGTATATGTAACATGATATTATTTAGATTTTTTTTTTCATTTAAATGACTATTATTATCATAATTAGATAAGCTATCTTTGCAACAAAAACAGAAGAGACAAACATTATTTCTGTATATCTATAGCCTGAAAACCATTGGCTGTCCTTTGGTTTGTATAATAGTATAGTAACTTATACAACTACATTTGGATTATTAGACAATGTAGGAATAAAGTGACTCTATGGAGTTTTGCATTCAAGGGATGGGAACCATTGACAGATTAGAAAGTGTTAAAACTCTGCACATGTGCTCGCAGTCATGTCATGCCCAACATAAACAACGATCAAATGCACGGATCTTCTTCTGTCTGTTCTCCAAAATGTATTTAAATGTAGGCTATATTTATGAAAGCATCTTTAAACTGGTTAACTGAGTCTAATAAGGCAGGCAAAGGCATTCGTTTTCAAGTCGAGTTCGCACGCCACTGCGCAATACCGACACTACAACACCGAGAATACATTGTGTGTGTACACACCATGGGCGTAGGTTTGGTCTAAGCTTTGGTGGGGACATCTACTTTATCTCTTTATATTCTATCCTGACCCCGATACACCATCCTGTATACTGTCAATAAAGAGCTAGTATAACTGTATAATCTCAAAAATGCACTCTTAAAAAATAAAAACCTGAGACTGTGTAATGCTGAACAACCAAACATTTTATTTAACATAAATTCTGTGGCTGATATCCTATGGCTAGCAAGTTTAACCCTCCTACCAGATATTGTTATTTGGATATTATCAATCAAATAATGATTCATTATATTTGAATAACCAACAGTGTTAACTTTTGCCTTTTTAACATTGCCAACATGTTTTTCCAGCACATGTGTCTAGCAAGCTACACTCACAAATACATTAGCTACATAAACAGAATGTAGAAACGAAAAATGTCTCAGATGATCCACTGTTTATGACTGCAAGATTCTAAGTTAAGGTAGGCTAATTAACATTCAGTGACTTGCTAAGGTAGCATTCTATCATGACTTCTATGAGTCTATCCGTGCTGCACACCCCTAATTAATGCTCCTAACCTTGAAAGATTGCAGAAGCTAGGTTTAACTGTAACAATATCCTGGGTAACCAGGATCACCAGTTTTCCACAGTAGAATCTGCATTTGAAAGCCTGGTCAGCTACTACTGCTAGTTATTTGTGTGGCTAGTTATTTTTGCCTACTTACACTCTGCTTTATGAAAAAGCTTCGTATGTCCCCTTTCTTCTTCTTGGGTGACATAGCTGATCTACAAAGTACAAAAAGGGGCAAAAAAACGAAATATTAAAATATTTTACTCTGGCCTTTATATATGGCAGGCAGAGAGACAGCCCTGGTAACTTACCGTCGGCGTCGTCACGCGCACACAGCACACACACACCACCCGCTCGCTGCCAGTGAGTGCAAGCACAAAAAGTAGTCCCGGCCCGCGCGTGTAGCCTGCCTGTCAGATACCCCGCCGCCAATCAAATTACGGCGTATCTTGTACCGTCGTCGTCCTGGCCGTTGGAATCGATCCAAATAGGAGCGCAAAGATCCAAATGCAGCGCAAATATCAAAATAGCAGTTCAAAGGAGCTTGCTAAATATTGGTGGGGACAAATTTGTCATCTCAAAATATTGATTGGGACTACCTAGCGTCCCCCCCTAAACCTACGCCCTTGGTACACACATTCATAAACTGGACGATGATAGCTTATTTAATGTATAAAGTAATGTATATGTCCAAAAAAAGGGTAATGCCATACTTTGTAGTAGTGCTATATGGCGTAATAATGTGTTTGGTTGTAAAATGTATTACCTGAATGAAATCGAATGTATCGTCATGTGGAATAATTCATTCACAGACAGCTTACGAAGTATACGAAGATGTTCAAGTTCAACTAATAAAGATCTTCATCGCTGGCAAAAAATATGATGCATTTGCAGATTTACTTTCTAGACTGTACTGTAGACTATGGACCGCCACACAATGTTCTTGATGTTCTTAAATCTTCCTGTTACGACTCCGAGACGATTCAGTGCGTGCAGGAAACTGAACAGATCATTCAAACTGATTCGCGAACCGATTTAGACAGATCTGCCCAACTTGTTTGATGAAGTCTTTGAACAGAATCGACTCAAAAGAGTGATTCATTTGTGAATTGAGCATCGCTCATGCCCAGAAAAAAGAGAGAGCGCGCGCTTAGAATAAACTACGCTTTTAACAACATATTGCATTAAAATAAAGGAACGAGAGGAACGTCGCCAAACGTAACGAAGTAAAAGTACAGTTTTTTCATTAGAAATCTACTCGAGTTAAAGTAAAAGTACCCACAATTAAATCTACTCTTAAAAGTACAAATTTTCCAAAAAAATACTCAAGTAAATGTAACGAAGTAAATGTACTTCGTTACTACCCACCTCTGTTCAAACCTAATGTGATGTCAACTCATCTATCACATCCCATGAGCCTTCAAGTTCCCTTATGGAAGGGAAGTTCAATCCAAAGTCTTTTTTAAAGCAAATGAGCCCATCTTGTCAGCCGTCTTGGTAATGGCCCTGGCCTGACATTGACTTAGAAAAAGAATGAAATTGACCAGAAGTGTTTATAATCCTTAAGTTTCAATAACATCGAATCGCCAACATTGGCAACCAAACCATTTTTTGGGGAATATTTAAAGGGATTAAGGGAATGAAGAGTAGAATTCATTGTAAAGTAATTAATTTGAATTATTTGCAAATAATATTTTTATTTTAAAATATGAAGATGGCTCAGTTAATGTTTCTTGTATTGTCACATTAAATGATGAATTAGTTAAAAGAATTTTCAATTAAAAAATGGCAAAACTTCGAAGTAGTTTGCATCACTGGATATACTTGGGGTCGTTTAACATTTCTGTCCCAAAACATTAGGACAAATATTAAATGTTTATCTACATCTTACCTTGCCCTCTTTCACTGTCAAAACTGAAGTGCTGTTAGAGGCCTCTGAAGCAGACCTTCATAAAAAATGTTCTTAAGAATAAGAGCATGCGTACTGAAGTGTAGCAGAGCAGCTTCAAAAAGATCAAATATTGGGGAGACAATAAGGCCATATGTGATTATTGGGAGGGACCCTTCAAAGTCTATGGTGGTTATAGCCCTGGCACTGTTTTCATTTTAATTTAATTTAAATTAACACTCACACATTTTGTGCAACAATAACACATAGAAACTAAAATTGCCTGATGAATGAGAATATCAATTTATACAGAAGCTTTGTAACACACAGCTATAATGGTGGATTGGAGATACAGTGTTCGTAGAAAGCTCAAAACGGACATTGGGTGGGAATTGATCTAGAAATTGTTACCACTGAATTTACATGTCAATATCGATAAAGAAGTGAATGATGAGGCGAACTGACAAAACTCAACGGTCTTTGCATTTATTCCTGTAAAGAGATCAACAAAAAGGTGAGAGAAAAAACTTTAAAAACCATGAAATGGAAATCTGCCTCACAAAAGGTTTACTTTTTGTTGTTGTTGCATGAATCCTTTTGGCACGGCGTTCTGCAATGCATATGTTCAATGTGACGTGTCAGAGTGAGTGCTCTTATTAGTGAAATGTGACACACATGGCAGCTGGCACTGAGTAGCCCGTGACAGCTATAATCAGTGTGTCCTCAGCAGGACCGCTTCAGAGCGTGTGTTTAAAGAACGATTCCCAACACTCTCTGGACGTCACTGACTGTGTATGATTTTGAAACAGTGTCAACTGTTCTTCGGGCAACTTGACAAAAGGCCCATGGGGTGACTCTTCTCCTGGCTTCATCCATCTGAGAAGCCAACCGTTCTGTCCAGGCCAACCTTTCCCAGAGCATGCTGGGAGTCACAATACCCAGCCTTCAGCTCATTGGTTCCGCCCTATTAACAGCTTGTAATCTTCTCATATCCATGGCCGCCGGCCCACAGCAACACGTCAAGCAGGGTTCGCAGTGCTCTGAAGCTCTAGACAGCTCACCTCCCCCATGTCAACTGTTTTACAGCATCTCCACCAGATACACACTCTTTTTTAGAAGCTACTTTGTGGAGAACGTGAAACGTCTGATGGAGGTTTAGGCCCTCCAGCCTCGCCCTCCACACCTGCTTCCCTCCAGGGGAGAGAAAGAGAGAATAAAGTTGTGACATCTGTTAATTTCTCATTAGAACTTTTCTTTATGCAGGTTTGTTGGTGTGCGAGACAGCTCCGCAGTACGTGCAGTACGGACACAAGCTGGCGAAGGGCTGGCCAGCCGGCGGTTGAAATATCACGCTCGGCATTTAGCAGACGTTTCTCGGCGTCCATGGTCTGGTAATGAATATGGAAGCAGACCTTCTCCATTTCAATGTTGCGGATTTTATGCATCAGCTTGTGTTGTGACCTTCCACATCATGAAAAACAGTTAGCAGTGCAAGCTGTCAAAGTTAGCACAGGTAGTTCAACTTCTTTATGCCCAATGTTTCCTTGTTGTTTGTGTTTTTGTTTCTGTCACAGAGGTATTGTGATGTTTCTGCTGGTGCACAGATTTATTTTTGGTCTTCCGTCTTGCCTTTGTGCTGCACGATCCTTCACCTAAACACAAGAAATAAGGAAATGGATCGGGAAATTTGTTACAAAATGAAATGTCGATTACAATGTACTGTATATTATTGGCTCACAAAATTAAATATCTGTCATTTACTCACCAATATACTCTGTTCTGTAGAACATAAAGGGCAAAATGTTCAGAATTGTCCTGCCATCTCTTTTCCATACAAAGAAAGTGAATGGAGCTATAGCTCATATGACTTGCCAAACTTCAGAGGGTATCTGTATGTTTAAGGGAAATAAATGTAAAAAAATATAAGACCCTTTAATGTAAATAATAAAATAATTAAAAATAATTTAAGACCATATTTGTAACGATTCATAAGTAGTAAAGGTTTCAACACTACATACGTTTTTTATATAAATTAGTAATAAAGGTATACAGTATACACACCTGTTCAACTGCTCATCTATTCAGCCAATCACATGGAAGCAACTCAATGCATTTAGGCTTGTAGATATGGTCAAGACGATCTGCAGAAAGGTGATTCTAGTGACTTTAAATGTTTGTTGGCTAGTCGGAGTATTTCGGAAAATGTGAATCTACTGGGATTTTCAGGCACAACTATCTCTATAGAGAATGGTCAGAAAAAGAGAAACTATCCAGTGAGCGGCAGTTCTGTGGGCAAATATGCCTTATTTGATGCAAGAGGTCAGAGGAGAATGGCCAGACTGGTTCGAGCTGATAGAAATGCAACAGGAACTTAAATAAGCACTCATTACAACCTAGGTGTGCAGAAGAGTATCTCTGAATGCACAACACGTCAACCTTAAAGCAGGTGGGATACAGCAGCAGAAGAACACACCGGGTGTCACTCCTGTCAACTAAGAAAGGGAAACTGAGGCTACAATTAGTACGGGCTCACCAAATTTGGTCAATAGAAGATCGGAAAAGAGTTGCCTGGTCTGATGAGTCTCGATTTCTGCTGCAACATACAGATGGTAGGGTCAGAATTTGGTGTAAACAACATGAAAGCATGGATCCATCCTGCCTTGAGTCAACAGTTCAGTGGTGTGAGAGATATTTTCTAGGCACATTTCGGGCCCCTTAGTACCAACCAAGCATTATTGCCAGCAGCCATATCACTCTGTAGCCTAAGACTGGTTGCCCACTGAAGCTAAGCAGGGCTGAGCCTGGTTAGTACCTGGATGGGAGACCTCCTGAGAAAACCAGGTTGCTGCTGGAAGAGGTGTTAGTGAGGCTCACCCTGTGGTCCGTGTGGGTCCTAATGCCCCAGTATAGTGACGGGGAAACAATACTGTCAAAGAGCACCGTCCTTGGGATGAGACGTTAAACCGAGGTCCTGACTCTCTGTGGTCATTAAAAAAATCCCAGGATGTCCTTTAAAAAAGAGTAGGGGTGTAACCCCAGCATCCTGGCCAAATTTGCCCCTTGGCCTCTGTCCATCATGGCCTCCTAATCATCCCTATATACTGATTGGCTTCATCACTGTCTCCTCTCCACCAGTAAGCTGGTGTGTGGTGGGCGTTCTGGCGCACTATGGCTGCCATCGCATCATCCAGGTGGATGCTGCACATTGGTGGTGGTTGAGGAGATTCCCCCTTCCATGTAAAGTGCTTTGAGTACCCAGAAAAGCGCTATATAAATGTAACAAATTATTATTATTATTATTATTTAAACACCACAGCCTAACTGAGTATTGTTGCTGACCATGTCCATCCCTTTATAACCACAGTGTTCCCATCTTCTGATTCCAGCAGTATAACGTGCATGTCACAAAGCTCAAATAATTTCAAACTTGTTTCTTGAACATGACAGTGAGCTCACCATACTTAAATGGCCTCCACAGTCACAGCCGAATCTGCAGCAACTCCATGATGCTATAATGCCAATATGAACCACAATCTCTGAGAACTGTTTCTAGCACCTTGTTGAATTTATGCCTGAAGATTAAGGCAGTTCTGAAGGCATGAAGGGGGGTTCAACAAGATACTACCAAAGTGTACCTAATAAAGTGGCCGGTGAATGTGTGTGTATATTTTTTTTATATATGCAGCTCCAGAGACCCAGCCCAAGCTTTTTATTACTAGCATAATTAAGCTATCGTACGTGTGTGTGTGTGTGTGTGTGTCTCAGAGATGGGAACCCCAGCGGTGCCAAGTGGACACCACCTCAGCCAGGCGTTTTACTGGTAACTACAGGAAACAGGCTTGGTGTGAATGAGCTGATTGAACCCCCAGGTGCAGCTCCAGAGACCCAGCCCAAGCTCGCCGGCTTGGCCCACATGGAAAACACTCTGGCCCCCACAAAGACAGCCCTGATCTCCCCCGCTGCCTGGCTCCACCGGTCCCTGACCTGCTCCAGCCTCGCTATGAAACCCACGGAGGCAATGGGCTCTGGGGGCAGGGGATACGGATGTGAGCCCCCCGGCACCGCGCCACCCCATTCAACCCCCCACAAGCTGGAAGGAAGGACGGAGTGAGCGGGAGGGGGGCGGTGTTGCGGGTGGACACCAGGTTCTTTCTTTCCCTCTCTTTTTCATCTCTTCTCTCTGTCTCTGTGTCAGAGCAGGTGTCCCTTTCGGCCCTCTCTTCTCGCCCTCCCTCCTTTCGGTTGCCGTTTCTTTTCACACACACGTTCACAGACATACAGCTGACGAACATCCCAGCTCTAATCCATCACAGGCTGTCTTTTATAGGTCAGCTAGAAGCACACACAATTCCACACACACCAACACACTGGCAGGTTGTGTTCTGTTGCCCTGCAGGTGCCTGGCGTTGCGATTGCTCTTTTAAATTCTCTTTCCTGTCTGAGCCTATGAGTATGTGCGCATGGATGCCATGATACCATTCACCGGGACCGGGTGCCGCAACCTTCTTACCCTCCTCTCACCCCTGCGAGACAAACAGGAGATTCTATGTTCTCACCTCCCGCTCTCAACGTGAACAACATGCTTTCTGTTTACGTCTCTTCCTTCCTCTCACAGTTAGAGGGAGGCTAAATGAAAGTGTGTCAATAGTTTGGTAAAAGAGACAATTGCACCGCTTATATGTTTTACAATCAGTCTTGCCCTGGCTATGTCCGGTGTGCCACCTGTGACGAGAATCATTAGGCCTTCTGTTTGTTGGCTCACTTGTTCATTTGCTTCCCCATTCAGTAGCTAAAAATCAATGTCACAATGTATCCTATGCATGCAAGAAAATCTCACAGTATTGCATTGAGATGAAGACATCATCATATCCCATTCAACAAACATGAGGCATGTGCTCCCGATCAGGGTTTTTAACCATTGGAAATGATGATCAAATCATTAGCATGGAGGGCAGATGAGGGGGCGTCAGGGACAGAAAGAGAGAGAGAGAGAGTGACAGAGTAACTCATTAGCTCATTATAGCAGTACTTCTCTCATATTCTTCCAATAGTTAGGAGCGTGTTAGTTAGCCGCAGTTTAAAGATCTCTATAAAGGACAACTACAGTACGTGAACAAGAGAGCAAACTATCTAATTGAGCATTTAACAATTATTGTTTTTAAGGAAGATTAACTCATGACTAGAATATGGACTTGAAGAAGTGAACTGCTTTAATATTATTTGAGGAATCCCGGAAGAAGATCTGGAGTGTGTGGATCAAGAGCTTGAAGGTAAAGTCTTTGCCTACTAGAAAGACTGAGCAATATGACAACTGAACTTTAAAGAGATTATTCACCCAAAGATAAAAATTTTGTCATAATTTACTCACTCTGTGGAACACAAAATAATATATATTTTGAAAAATGTCCCAGTGTTTTGTGTTTTTTTTTTTTTTTTTGACAAAGGAGTCCAGTGTTGTTTTGGGCCCCATTGATTTTAATTATTTGGAAAAAAATAGTTCTTCACATTCTTCACAAAAGAAATAGTCATACACGATTGGAACGACACGAGGTTGAGTAAATAATGCTGGAATTTAAAAAAAAATGTAGTGAACTGTAACTTTAATACATACATCCCAAAGATATTTGCAAATCCCTCAATTTGTATCAATTACTTATCTTACTTATGTTTTCTCAATATCTTCTTCAGAATGCAGACTGTGCCTGGTTTTAGGTGCAGAGAGCAGGGCGAAGACTCTTTACAGCAACTCATGCCAAGAATGGTACGGGTAACAGGAGCAGGAGGACCGACCTCCAATGCTGTGGGTCTCCATGGACATCTCAGATCTACGAAACCCCCTCGTGAGCTTAGTGCGGAGGAGCAACAGGAGCTGCGGAGAAAGATCAACAGCCGTGAGAGGAAGAGAATGCAGGACCTCAACGTGGCCATGGATGCTTTAAGGGAAGTAATGGTGCCTTACTCTTCTTCTCCCACTGGTGTAGGGGGAGCACTGCAGCACCCTTACCTCCCGACTGGAGCCCCTCCGACTGGAAGGCGCCTGTCCAAAATCTCCACGCTGGTGCTGGCCCGTAACTACATCCTACTCCTAGGCTCTTCCTTGCAGGAGATGAGGCGTCTGCTGGGCGAGGTCAGCATTGGCATGGGCGTCAGTGGAACTGTACCACGTCTACTGCTGACAGGAGGGTGGCCATTTCTCACCGGGCCGGGACAGCTTCTGCTTTCCTCCTCTGAGCAGCAACTGGCTGTGGCAAAGTGCCCTCTCCTGCCTCAGGGTGCCCAGGAGGAGCCCTTGGCTTGGGGGTCAAGCAGCATGACGGAGAGCCTGGTGTGCCAGTGTGGGGTGTGCCGGACCCCACGGGTGGTGCATGTTAATCCCGCCACACGTTTCCCAAAGTGATTCCAACATGCCTTGGAGAAAGACTAAAAAAGAACAATACAACAACATGCAGTTTTTTAATGTCTGAGGAGGGTGAGGTGTCTGGTTATTAAATTTTTTTGTAACACTATACAATAAGGTCCAATTTGTTAACCTTGGGGATAGTTTACCTAATGATGTCATGATGTTTTTAAACCTGTTTGACTTTCTTTTGTGGAACACAAAATATTAAAATGTCTATTTTCTATCTATAGAAAAAAAGTCACAGGTTTGGAACAACATAATGAATAATGTTCATAAACAAACTTTGAGCAATTCTTTTAAAGCACTTGTCAATCTTGATTAATGTTAATTTCTACATATACTAATACATTTTTAACATTTCAAGTGGTTTAAACTTGAATGTGCAAAAATGCATTAGCTAATGTAAACAAATTGAAACTTTTGTTTTTTCTTTCTGCAAAATCTTCAAGCCTTAACTGTCTCCCATATTGTGTTTGCTTAGAATTAAACTAGTAATACTGAAACAGTGTGTGTGTGCCTGTTGTTTAAAACTAGTGCAAAAGTTAATCTTTAAACACATATCCTGTTTTTTCCTCTTGTTCCATGTCAGAGTAAGCTTGTGCATGCTTGTGTGCTCGGCTGCATCCAAACGGATTGAAATAATTAATTGTGCACCCCTTTTGCAGCACAAGGACGGAGCCTTTCTTTCACCCCAGCCTTGCCTGAACCCACCCCATTCAACTCCCCAAACAAACCCCACATCAGCCCCATAATAATTAGCCCACACTCTTTCTCCAACCTCACCGTCTATAATCCACTCCCTCGTTCGCTGCTTGTCGAGGTAAATGCGTTTACACGGGCCAGTGTGGCGCCATTCATTACTCTCTGTGAACAACACATTCAAACGGCCAGAAAATGTGTTTCTACCAAAGGAGTTCACTTACCTAAATTACAAACAACACCCTCTCCTGCACCCAAACTCTGACATCCACCCCTCCGAAGGCCGGGCATTTGAAAAAAAGAAGAAGCAATTCTTTCAATGTCGGGGCACGGTGAAAGCCATGAAAGAGAGGGAAAAGCAATTCCATCTTGTGGATAGGGGTGCATGAATGAGAATGCAGATTATAATCATAAGAATAATGATAAAATACAAGGAATAATCGGCCCTGCAGCAAGAAGGGGATTAGTCCGGCCAGGCGTGTGAAAGAGGGCGAGAGGCTGAATGGAAAGAGTCTGTTGCCCATCGCCCAGGACAAAAGGAGAGGTATATGCCATTAAGTGAGATTAGGGTTAATAGGCCTTGATTTTCTTACAAGGAGGTAAAAAAAGAAAAAGAAGTACAGAGGGGGGAGAGGTGGGACAGAGAAGTGGGAAAGATCAAAGTAAGACCCTCCGACTTAAAACCCTTCTCTTTGCGAGGACGCACACACTCACTTTAACTTGCCACCTCTTACATTTACATATAGCTGCCTTATGTCCGCTGACAACTTGAAGAGATTACCTCACTAATTTCACCTCACTTCAGTGCTTTTCTTAAAGCCATCTTCCCCTGTCGTACTCTCCTGAGGTGATAACTTTCTCTCTGATGATGGTAGGCGTATTGTGAGAAGAATGTAGGGGTCTGCTCTCTCTTTGTGTTCGTTCTTCAGCTCATCAGTGCAGCTAAATCCAGCCAAAACAAAGTGAGACAAAAGAAGAGAAAGTAGAACGGGGTGTCCTATTGTTCACCACTAAATGCCAATGTGTCCTGGTTATACTTCACTGATATATGGCCCTACCAACCACTGTGTGTTGAAGAGATCTGACATCTGTACTGTGAATTCACAACATTTCAGGCGAATCGATTTTCATGAACTATTTAATTAGAGGAAATCTTTGTAAAACCAGTTAATTAAGTGTTTTAGGAATGTACAAATTTTGATTCTTATGAAGAACAAATCGGCAAAAATGTCCTCACAAATAAAGCGAACATGTTCAAATCTAAATGTATGGTGAAAATTAAGTGGTCTTCACTATTTTCGTGTTTTGCTTTAAATCAGCAGGTTTGTTTCTAATGTTTTAGTGCCCAAAAATGTTTCCTGAAGTTCTAGCAAAATCTCTTTTTTGGGGACGTCCTCAAATTACATGGTTTTAAAAATACTAAAATAATTAATGCTAAAAACTCAATATTTGTATTTTTATATTTTAAAAATGTACATTTATTCGCTTTATTGAATAACAATAGAAGTCTAGCTAGGTAAACATGCAAATGTGTTAGTGTCCGAGACAGGCCAAGTTTAAGACTGATTGAGGGCCATCCATCCTTAGGGTGAAAAGATGAGTGTGAGAAGATCTCCACTCCTCCTTTCAGAGCCTCTGCACATGTCTCAGGATTTATTTCTCTCCTCTTCGGGTTCTTTATTTCAGCAACCCGGCCAAAAAACACCAATCTCTTTGTGACTTATGAAGGGTTAGAGAGTCATCGATATATCACACACACACACACACACACACACACACACACACACACACACACACACACACACACACACACACACACGCACACGCACACAGAGAAACTTATACATTTTTTAACATTACATTTCTTATTAATGTTTTTATTTTCATGCAATTACATTATTAGCTGGTAAGCACCAGTCTTACTATTGCTCATTCCTAAACTTTAATGTGCAATTTCTGTTAAGAACTTCAATGATGCCTTAAATGTTGCAGCTGACTTATTGAAAAGAAACTTGGGGAGGGTTCATGTACCTTGGGTCAGTAAGCAACCACCCAAAACCCTAGCAACTATTACCCACATAGAAACACCCTATGTATCACTAGGACCTTGAACACTCTAGCATCCTCATAGCAACACCCTAGTAACCATACAGAACATCTTAACTCACTCACCCCATCCCCCAGGAAATTTACTAAATCTTTTTCAATCCTGCACTGTAAAAATATGTGATCAAATAAGATAATAATGATTTGATCCAATTCAGTCATTTAGTTATTATTTCAAATTAAATAATTTATTTAAAATCAAAATTATTACTAAGCGGACTTTGATTAACTTACACCCTCAAAAGTAATTTAAATAAAAATTGTTTCAATTAAAAATCATTTTTAAACCTTTTTTTGTGCTTTTCAGAGTATTATCTTTTCAAGATCAAATTCACAAAATCAAGGTTTTATCTCTTCTGCTTTCTCTCCCTCTCTCTCTTCTCAACGTGGGGAGTCTTGGAGATAGGAAATGCTGAGCCATAAATTGGAACATGTGAATGAAAGAGAGAGTGGGAGGGACGGGTGTAACAGGGGACCCCCTCTCCTCTTCCCACCCCTCTTATTTATCTCCTCAAGCATTAAACCTCCTGTATTCCCTCATCCCTCCACCCCAAAATTCCTGCCTACTGTTCTCCGGGCCAGATCAGCCCAGTACACACACTTTACCGGGCCCAGTAATGACCTGTGCCATTAACCTGCCGATCCTCTCACACCCTCTCTCTGTCACACACACACAGTTTTATTGGCTTCCATAACAGAGTCTCATTACCCTTATGCCCCTGAAGACTGCGAGTGCTTCAGGGTGGTGTGGCATGGGAACAAACCAGACCCTAACAGTCAAACACACTCATTAGAAAAGAGAGTTCAATGTCTTGCCAAAGATATCTGAAACATTACCATGTTATTTTCGTTCAGTTATAAGGCCTATTAATTCTGGTTTCTCCTGCATACAACAAAATTATTGTGGCATTAAATAAAGTTGCCACAAGAAAGGTCTTTGGACTCTTAAACCAAAAATGTATACATTTCATCGCATTACCTAACAAAATATAAAACATTTTCTGAGAACTGACTTTCTTGCAGTTTTTGTAATTACTTTTAACTAACTAACTAACTAACTAACTAACTAATCTCAAGTTCATTTTAGTGGTAAATTAGTTTTTGTCCATTTGTTTTCGTTCATATTTACATAACATGTTTCACTAGCATTTAACAAACAGAAAGTGTCTGAATACTTGGTGTCTTCATTTTGAAACATCTTTTCATTTAATCTTTTAAATGAATATAATATGATATAATATCCCACTTGATATTTTATGTAATATATTTTCTATACAGCCACTATATGCCACAAAACATATAGAGCTAAAAAAAAAAACCGAATGACCAAATATGTCATGAAAAAAGCATTTATAAACTCCTTAAGGCTAAGAATTACGGTGCGTTTTTGCCTTCGGAGCTAGAATGTAGTCATGTTTCAGTTCTCATAAGAGTCTGTGAAGTGCAATATAAATACACACTCACTCGCACTCTTGGGACAGAGAGAGTTCTCTCCAGACTGAAGAGAAGAGCAAACATACACATACTCACAATCATTCTCTCTCACACACAGACACACTGTTTGGCCCGGGTGTCCCTGTCGGCGTGGCAATGACCCAGTGGCTCTTAGTTTGACCTGTGCCCCATCACTGCCCTGGGGTCCAGAATGCCAGTTAACACATCACAGAGCTTTCTCTTTTCACACCCTCCCTTTATTCTTCTCTTCTCTTCTTTCTCTCCGACGTGTTCCTGCCCTTCTTGCCCCGCAGAGGCGGCCGCACAGCTGACAGGGAACAGGCTTTTCTCTTTCTCTCGTTTTCCCTCTCTCCACTGTTCCTTCTCTTTCTTTTTCCTCCTCTTTTCTGCTTAATTGAGTTGTTTGGCAGACGGGCTTGTCAACCCGCCGCCACAGCGTGGGGAGTCTGTATGTGTGTATAGACACACACAGAGTGTGTGAGATGCTCTTTGTGCTCCACTAGACGGGTTAGTTTTTCACTGTTAGTGCTGCTTGACTAGATATTCCACAGAGCGGTAAGGAAAATAATATAATGCTTTTTAGGAGTGAATACCCAATAAACAAATAGCTACATCAAATTCCATCAATATTTTATGAGGAAAAAAAATGTAGTAACTCTGGTATGTTGCCCATAACTACCATTACCATGGTAATTTCTGGTTAAATTGTGCTATTGATATAAAAATGTATGATTTTAAAGTGTGGTGAAATATTACCGAACAATGTTTTTAAATTCTCTGACAGGCCATGGAAATCAAACTAAAACTAAAACTAAACTAAACTAGACTAAAACTTAAACTAAACTAAACTAAACTAAACTAAACTAAACTAAACTAAACTAAACTTGATGACATTTGATGATTTAACACTAGAACGGCCATGACGGTCATTTTGACCGTTTTGAATTTTATTGAAAAAATAAATAAAATCCTGCTGGTACCTGACTTTTCCTAAAAGTGTTTGTATTTTCATTTAAAATGTATTTCATATAAATTACACATAAGGCAAAAAAACAAATGAACATATTTACCTATTTCGGCCATAGACGGTCATATTGACTGACAGAATATCTAAATAAGATACTTTTAGTTGTTATTATCTTGTTCTGAGTTATGTTGAATGGATATGGAAATATATTGTGAATATGCGATAATTACGGTAGGCTAATGATATTATTATTTATAAATGTATAATTAAACTTGTTTAATTTGGTGTTGTTTTGTTTTTACAAATGCATTAATCTCTCAATTCGGTATTTACCATTAAAGATATACTGTAGAGTTTGCAATCTAGCGGTCAAAATTTGCTTGTGGCAGTTCTAGTAGTTATGGAATTCTGGCACTTCTAGTATAGATCAAAAATGTGCTCATTATATAATTAAGTGGAAAGGTTATGTAAAATGTTATAGTGTATTAAAGTTACATCAAATGTATTGTTTCTTTTCTTTAAAATGGGCTGCGAAAAAGAGCCCTTAGCTCTTAACAGCTAAGCAAACACCATAAATATCTACCTCATTTGAGTCAAAGTTCTTTCCAGATGATTCTAAGTGCAGTTATACTTCACCACAAGAGGCTGGCAGGCATATCTGTTCAGACAAAAGACGAAATAAAAGTGCTCAGTAAACACTGTGTGTGTGTGTGTGTGTTTGTACACATGCGTGATGCCTCCTAAAACATAAGTATGTAATATACATTCATTCAGTTTAATTTCACAACAAATGACTGAATATTTTTGTGAAAGCATGATTTCAGTTTTAAATTGGGTTGGTCATCTTATATGCAGTTACAAAATTGAACATTTAGTTACACTTTACAACGTTAACATGTATTAGTAACAATGAAAATGAACCAAGATTTCAATAAATTATGAAAAATATAATGTTCATTTAAAAATATACTATTGTTCATTGTACTGTAGCCATTGTCAGTTTATAATTAATTAACTTTATCATTTAACATCAGCTATTAATGTTAAAAATGTATTAGTATTAGCAGAAATTAACATTAACTAGGATTAATAAATGTTAGCTTATGTTCCTTTTCTACTAACTAACTAATGTTAAAATGTAGAACCTTATTGTAAAGTGTAACCTTAAAGTTTTAATCTTATTGTTAAGTAATTTATGGAAACTATGAGGCAATTATTAAAAGAAAATCATACATATGTATTAACAATGCAAAGTATTGACATAATTAAGTCACACTTGAATCCCATTGAAATAGTTACAAAATATCAAGCCAACTGGCATCTGCAAACAAATGATGCTAGACCTTTTCTCTGAATCCTTTGCTGTTTTTGCAATTACTTTTAACCAACATGTGTCATGGGAATTATAGTGGATGTTCACACAGGTGTCTTAGAGAGTAACCCGCTGTTCAGTATACGAACACTTGACAACCAGAAAGTGTCCATATCTTTTGTTTCATAACTGAATCGAATGTATTGTGAAATGTTAAACTTGAAATGAGTGCTTTCAGCATGGTCCATATTTGTCATACTATATAGTCTGTTTGTAATTACAAGTAGCTGATCCACAATGACATGCTTTTGAAAGTACATTTCTCATTGTATTCGGTATGAGCAGAGAAACCCAGCCCCACAGTAGTCCTTCATATGTGTGTGTGCAAAGCATGTGCTTTTCGCACAGTGTGAGTGATGCTGTCATGCCCTCTTCCTTCTCCCCTGTGCACTCTGCCACTGATCAGAGACAGGGAAGGGCAAACGCTTTGTGTGTGTGTGTGTGTGTGTGTGTGAGTGTGTGTAAGAGAGACATGAGGGTTTGTGTCATTTATAGACAAGGTCTGGACTTGAGCCACCTTACCTCAGCTTTTCCCCACTCTACCACCCCAACCAAACATGCACACCACTCCTCATTTGGGAAACACTGACATCCATGCCAAGCGTCAGCGCGCACACACACACACACACACACACACCCTCTGGAACTGTACTGACAGCAGAACTCAGCCAGACGGTGGACAGACGTTGTGCTGACCAGCACAAACCTAAAGACACATCGGCACAAGGGCAGCGGAGGGAAGGAAAGAAAGATGAGGAGAAAGAGGGAGAGAGGGAGGAGAGGGGTCAGATTCTCTCCTCTCCAGCTTGCTGGAATGCCAAAACCAGCAGGCAGGATCAAAGCGCACCGCTCTGCAGAATTCATAAATGGACTAAAATCTGCAGGTGTATAAAATGACTTGCTACTTAACAAATGTTTGCGGTTTACCAACATGTCTAATATACATGGGAATAACATTAAACAATATTCACATGCCATGTTTTGAACAAAAAGAAAAAAATATTGATTTAAAAACTTTGTAAGCTGAAATAAAATCATTAAAGTAAAAAAAATATTGCATTCCTGTAAAGTTAATTTGACATTTTTAGCTATTACTCCAGTTTTTATATATATATATATATATATATACTATATCCTTTTCAGCAACCTGTCACCCAGATGACACTGCAATAATAGCAAACGACAATGACCCAACAAAAAAAGGGAAAAAAAGGGAAACAAATCTAGTCCTGATCCTATACATTTTTTATTGAGAACCCGTTTCACTCGAATATACGTCACAAAGGGGAAGAAAAGGCTATCGACTTTAAGGAAAGTACTCTAAGGAATGTAGGAATTTATTTGTGTTTAAAGTATGTGTACTTACTAAAAATGTATGCAATATCCCAAAGAATGTATAAAAATATGAGGACCCAGCTATTGATGATGAAGTCAACTTTAGTTTGTCTCAGCTCAATAGAGTTCAATTCCAGATGATTTTATTATTTTGTACATATCGTGTGCTGATTATAAAGTCATTTCATTCAGCCTGTGTACAAATGTCCTTATGCTTACGGAGGGCAGTGAGGAAAGTGGGTGGTGTAAAAAAAAGCCCTCTGTTGGAAGGGCACGGTCACATACACACACACACACACACACACACACATGCACAGGTCACTACTGGTCTCGACTGGTCAGGTCCGCAGGTGCTGCTTGGCTTGACTAGAGCCTCGTTTGCATATATTTGCATACTGTCAGACAGCGTCAGAGAGTTGGAGTTAACCCAAAACCAGAGAGAGAGAGAGACAGAGAGATGCTGCCAGTTTGAGTTCTAAATGCAGAGAAGAGACAGGGTGATAAAGAGAAAAAGAGTAAACATGTCCTGTTTTAACTATTTAAAGGAAAATTAGTTATTTATATAGTATTTCAAGTTATTTACAGTATATTCCAACTTATTGTCTTTTCTATTTGTTATGTTAAAAAAGGAAAAGTGAACAATTAATGCAAATAAACAGTTACATAAAAAAACTTTAGTAAATTTACTTTTACTGTCCTTGGTGATGGAAAAGTACATACATTTTTGGGACACACACACATTATAAAATTGTTCCTTAAAACCACATACCACCATGTCCTATGAATTAATTGAATTAATTTAATGAAAATTGAAAGAATTACCATAAAATGACTATAAAGATATATTATTTGCTATGGCATTTCAAAGCTGTGTTCACTTTCATGAACAGTGTTCTGAAAAAGTTCACAAACTCTTTTGTGGGCAATATTAGTGTAGCATGCACACTTTGAAAATGTCATTTTGACACCTTTGGTATTCAATTTTAAATGATTTGAGACCCATTAATGCTAACCTTGATATCTATGCAAGATACTGTTGTGAATTGGATATGTATATTTCACCACCCACAGGAATTACATTGATTGTCATCCATGTAGAAAAGTGGTAGCACTTTATTTTACGGTCCTGTTTTGCATGTACATGTACTTATTTTAATGACACTAACTGAATAATAACTAGGTACTAAACCTGAACCTACCCCTAAACCTAATCTTAACCCATGTTATTACCTTACATTACTCAGTATTTTCATGGGTAAGTACACTGTAAGTACATTGAAAGTGCACATACTGTAAAAACAAAAGTAGAAAAGTAGTCCCACCTCAAAAGGAAACTGTCAGGAATGCTTGCCTGCAAGGTTTTTAGTGTAAACTTAGCATATAAGGCTACTGTAAATGCATGAACGTAACATAACGTAAAGGAGTAAGAGAGACTTAAAACAAGATAAGTAGCCAAGCATCTATTTATTTCTCAATTCCAGGATGTACTAGTTTAACATTTCGCTGTCTAAAATGAATCTCTGCCCTCCCTTTCTCACCTTCTCTCTGAGTTTGTCCTCTCCTGCTGAGGGACATTGATGCTTGTTTACTGCCGTGGTGTCTCTGGACAGGGAGGCTTGTAGCACAGCATGAGTCGCACACAGGTGTGAAACACACGCAAACACTAAATATTACAAAGTGAGGGAGAAAACATTTCTGCACAATGCGGGGTTTGATTTAGATGAAGATTCTTGGAAACACATTATTAAAAATGTGTTATATATATATATATATATATATATATATATATATATATATAATATACACTCACCTAATGGATTATTAGGAACACCATACTAATACTGTGTTTGACCCCCTTTCGCCTTCAGAACTGCCTTAATTCTACGTGGCGTTGATTCAACAAGGTGCTGAAAGCATTCTTTATAAATGTTGGCCCATATTGATAGGATAGCATCTTGCAGTTGATGGAGATTTGTGGGATGCACATCCAGGGCACGAAGCTCCCGTTCCACCACATCCCAAAGATGCTCTATTGGGTTGAGATCTGGTGACTGTGGGGGCCATTTTAGTACAGTGAACTCATTGTCATGTTCAAGAAACCAATTTGAAATGATTCGAGCTTTGTGACATGGTGCATTATCCTGCTGGAAGTATCCATCAGAGGATGGGTACATGATGGCCATAAAGGGATGGACATGGTCAGAAACAATGCTCAGGTAGGCCGTGGCATTTAAACGATGCCCAATTGGCACTAAGGGGCCTAAAGTGTGCCAAGAAAACATCCCCCACACCATTACACCACCACCACCAGCCTGCACAGTGGTAACAAGGCATGATGGATCCATGTTCTCATTCTGTTTACGCCAAATTCTGACTCTACCATCTTGAATGTCTCAACAGAAATCGAGACTCATCAGACCAGGCAACATTTTTCCAGTCTTCAACTGTCCAATTTTGATGAGCTCTTGCAAATTGTAGCCTCTTTTTGCTATTTGTAGTGGAGATGAGTGGTACCCGGTGGGGTCTTCTGCAGTTGTAGCCCATCCGCCTCAAGGTTGTGCGTGTTGTGGCTTCACAAATGCTTTGCTGCATACCTCGGTTGTAACGAGTGGTTATTTCAGTCAAAGTTGCTCTTCTATTAGCTTGAATCAGTCGGCCCATTCTCCTCTGACCTCTAGCATCAACAAGGCATTTTCGCCCACAGGACTGCCGCATACTGGATGTTTTTCCCTTTTCACACCATTCTTTGTAAACAAATGGTTGTGCGTGAAAATCCCAGTAACTGAGCAGATTGAGAAGTACTCAGACCGGCCCGTCTGGCACCAACAACCATGCCACGCTCAAAATTGCTTAAATCACCTTTCTTTCCAATTCTGACATTCAGTTTGGAGTTCAGGAGATTGTCTTGACCAGGACCACACCCCCAAATGCATTGAAGCAACTGCCATGTGATTGGTTGATTAGATAATTGCATTAATGAGAAATTAAACAGGTGTTCCTAATAATCCTTTAGGTGAGTGTATATATAAGTTAAAAACACCATATAAAAGTGAATTTTGCATCCGATGACCCCTTTATCTGAATATATATATATATATATATATATATATATATATATATATATATATACATTTATTATTATTATTATTTCACCTTTATTTAACCAGGTTAATCGGTTGAGAACAAGTTCTCATTTGCAACCGCGACCTGGCCAAGACAAGGCTAAAAGTGCAAGGCAACAAAATTACACGTTGTGTATAAAATTCAAATATATAATCATACATAAAAATGTTCAGGTTCAATTAAGATGCTGAACATAGAATACAAAAATTGACAAAAATTAGGGTAAATTTAAAATGATAAATGAGAACACAAGCAGTATAGCTGGAGGATAAGAACCACAAAGCGCCGCTCACTTTAGGCTTCTGGGGGGGGATGTAGACTCGTAAGAGAGAGTGGAGGTAGAAGGGTGCAAAGCCTGTGGCCATTCTGTACTCAAGCATGAATATCTTGAATGAACTTGGGCTCACTGAAGACAAGATTTGTTGCAGCATTTTGAAACAATTACAGAGGTTTGACAGCACATGCTGGAAGACCAGCTAGAAGAATGTCAAGGGCCTGGACGAGAAGTTGTGTTGCATGCTCTGTTAGGAAGGGCCTGATCTTCCTAATGTTGTGAAGTGCAAACCTGCATGATTCAAATTCATTCATGCTGAGATCTGAGTCTGAGATCTGTGCAGCTACAGTGGGATCATGGTTGAAATGAAAAGTAGAGCTGTGTGTCATCAGGATAATGGTAGGAGAAACCATGTGCCTGTATAATGGGTCCCAGTGATTTAGTGTATATGGAAAAGAGGCGGGGTCCAAAAACTGATCCCTGAGGTACCCCAGTGACCAGTGTCCAGAATGCATCACGGTTTCCACAAAAATATTAAGCAGCACACCTTTTTTCAACATTGATTAGTAAGAAATGTTCCTTGAGCACCA
Organism: Rhinichthys klamathensis goyatoka; assembly: GCF_029890125.1. Classification (NCBI taxonomy): domain Eukaryota; kingdom Metazoa; phylum Chordata; class Actinopteri; order Cypriniformes; family Leuciscidae; genus Rhinichthys; species Rhinichthys klamathensis. Next base: position 1,859,273 of record NW_026606867.1, read on the forward strand.
AATTAACATATTAGAATGATTTCTCATGTGACACTGACAGACTGGAGTAATGATGCTGAAAAATCAGCTTTGACATTACAGGAATAAATGACATTTTAAAATATATTAAATTAAAAAATGTTAAATAATAATAATATTATTTGTTTATAATATTTCAAAATATTACTGTACAGTAAAAACAGTAATTTTAGTTACTGTACTGTACTGGTTAAATAAATACAGTCTTGGTGAGCATAAGAGACTTTTTCAAAAATATTTAAATAAATCTTACCGACTCCAAACTTTTGAATGACAGTGTATCTTCTGAAACCCTAGACAAGACAAATGTGAAATTACTGTGGTCTTTTTCTCAAGAGACTTAAGCAGTAGTCTCCAATCAATCTCATTGCTGTCTATGAGAAATGTCATAGACATTTTCAAAATAATTTTATCTGACTTACGTTTCTTTATCTGACTTAAGGTTTATTAGGGACCAGCTGAGAGTCAATTCAGACACAGCATTGCAACTCAACAATCAAAAAAATACACATACATTTAGACCTTGCAGATTACAGTATGTTAAAATATTAAAGTTGCAGACGCGCATGTCCTCCACAGCATTCTACATTCGGATTGGTTACACTCATACCTGCCTGACTTGCAGCTGACAGTATTTTCATATTAATCACTAAGTCTAGACTAGATTTATTAGATAATGTGAGAGAGTATTTGTAGATTAGATAGACATTATGGGTTATTTTTACTCCAATGCAGAGCCTGCTATTTTTTTGAGACGTATTCAATGACCTCCATAGGCACAGAACATTTCAACATAAGCATATTTTAAATCATAGGAATTGAGTCAAATATAGTAGAAGAGTAACCATTAAAACCCAATTATCATCTTCCTGAAATCAATTTCTTAACCCTTTTTCAAGATCCTTCACATCCAATGTCACATTGTCAAATGACCTTTTCACATTTATAAAAAAATAATAATTCCATCACAGATACAACCAAGATGTTAAAGAGATCTGAACCGTGATTTGGGTCTGCAAACCTGATTGTTCAAAACCAATATTTCTAATTCACATTGAAAGGTAAAAGTGTGAAACTTAAAAAAGGTGAAATATATCACCATAAAACTTTGTAAAGAGAACTTGAGTGTTGATGGATGGAGAGATAGATGGATGGATGGATACGAAAGTGTTACAGAATGACAATCGCTCTCTTTCTTTTGATACAAAGACGTGTCTGTTCCACAGCAGCTATGAGTAGCCTGACCATCTGTCAACAAACCCCCACAGTACAAACATTGTGACTGACTCGCGCACACACACGCGTGCACGAGCCGACACACGCACACCTGACCGGCCCAAAGCATTACATCGCAGATTGTATTCCTGCCAAGAGTTTATCACAATGGAACGCATCTCTTCCCTGTGCAATGATATCATAGAGAACCCGCTGGGCTCTTTTCTCCTTTCTAACTCACTCTCTCTCTCTCTCTCTCTCTCTCTCTCTCTCTCTCTCTCTCTCTCTCTGTTTCTCCCTTTGACACAAACCCTCTTTTTCAATGTGTGCGTCTTAAGCCGGCACAATAAGATCTGGTCCCCATACAGCAGGCGTGACAGTAGAGTATTGAAACGCTATTGGAGAAGAGAGACGCCACTGTGTGACAGAGGACAGAGAAGAGACAGCATGAGTGAGAAGAGAGAGCGTGTTTGTCAGTCCTCAGAGCTTATGGAGCCATCTTTCACTAAGATGCTCATTATTGCTGTGTTTGTGTGTGTGTGTGTGTGTGTGTCTTTTCCAGCAGGTTCTCTCTCACACACAGCTGTGAACAGGGTGTAAAGGGATAGAAACCCCCAGACTGCACCAACCATCACCTAGGCAACAAGATACCACCTGCATCTTTCTTTCTTTCACACTTTATCTCCACTAAAGTTCCTGTTTAGGAGAAATGTCAGTTTTATTAAAAGTAGAGTTTTGTGGCTTTAAGTCCATTTGTCAAGTCAAGTTACCATTATTTCTATAGCACTTTATAAAATACAGATTGTTAACAGGAAAATAACGATTAATGATGCAAAAATAATTAAAGGTGACCTATAATTCAAAATTGAATTTACCTTGGTATAGTCAAATAACAAGAGTTCAGTGCATGGACATGACATAGAGTGGATCTCAAACTGGACTGTTTTGGCGTTCTCATTTAATTCACGTTTATGAAAAACACCCCTGAAAAACGGTCGGTTCTCCACACAATACCGACTGTGACGCAATAGTCGGGATCATTACGCCTTCAAATATTTGCATAATGCCAGCCCTCAATGCCAGGCGGAACTGCGCAGCCGAAGCATGGCAGTTGCTCAGTGTGGATGTACACATGAACACAAAAGTATTTTTTAGTTCCTTCATCTGAGCCTCTGAAGAAACAATGGGTCAAACTCAATTTTATTTTCTCTGGAAATTTCCAAACATTTCACCGAGTGTTTCCTCAACTTGGGCCAATACAGAGCTGGCCTCGGATCGAGCTACCAAGCAACACTTTCTGATGTGTAATTGTTCAAGTTCAGACAGGTAATCTTTCTCTCAAAATCGTTCAATACTGTTTATGCATCAGTAAGTCAAGCCAGTGACTAAAATATCAGCTTCACATCGTTTATTTTAGTAGGATGAAAATAATCTTATTTAAATTGTGAACAAATTATATACAGAAAGCGATCAAAGAACAATCTTTCCACACAGCGCGAGTTTATCTGGACACTTGCCAAACTCGTTATGAAATCAATGACGCAGTTACTGCACAACGAAGCTCTTACTGTATTTACATCATCGTGTTTACGTTGGTGAAAGCAGAGAGAGTGCAGAAACTGCTTTGCAATGATAAAATCTTCATTCTCGCGATCAACAGACTGTCATCTGCTCAATGCTCATCACGGCAACATTTTATGTGATGGGAATAGATCTAAATACTTTAAAAACATCTCACGATTCGTTAATCTCGATAGCTGTTATAGTAAAAACGTATAATAGCAGTAGTAAAAGTATTCGGGAGAGAGTTTCACATGTAATGCGTTGCTATTTCATATGCAAGCATGTCAGCCAATCACAGCAGTGGCCGCGGTTACACTGAATCCCACAGAGACACGCCCCTTCAAACAGAGTGTTCAAATCAGAGGCTAAAAGCAGGCTAGGAAAAATGCCATTTATTTCTAAATTATGAATATTTTTTATGTAAAAAACATACTAACATTATAAGGGTAACCCAGGAAACATTATAAAATAATAAAAAAAAAACATTCTAGGGCACCTTTAAATTCTGCTGTAAAGCAGCTCTAAAAAAAAGACTAGTGTTATTATTACAAGTCAGTGCAGATTTGATTCAGTTCAGTTCAATGTGTGAAGTTAATCAATTATGAAAATAGTTCAATTCAGCTAGGCAGATCTAGTGTTCACCTTGAGTCAGTTGATGTCAATTATGAAATGAATCAGCTATAAAGCAGCACTGAAGAAAACAGTGGTCTCATCAGTCATCATCCAGCTCAATTCAGTTCAAGTTTTGTTCTCATCCAATACTGTCAGTGCAGTAAAAACAGTGCAAGCAAGCCAAACTCCATCATTTGTGTTAACTTTGAGAGACTATGTAGTGCACCTAAAACTTAAGTTAAACTAATTTATTTTAAAATATCTGCAATTTACGGAGCCCCCCTAGTCCCACTTTGTCAAAAAAATGTATTATAACTATCTCGTGGCCTCAAGATAATTAACTCGTGGCCTCAAGATAGTATCTCGTGGCCTCAAGATACTATCTCGTGGCCTTAAGATACTATCTTGAGGCCACGAGATATCTTGAGGCCACGAGATAGTTATAATAAATTTTTTTGACAAAGTGGGACTAGGGGGGCTCCGTAGCAATTAACTTTTAGCATATATTTACATTTAAAATCTACAGTCTCTCTCTTCAAGGAAAACGGACCAAAATAGTTGGTCAATTTTTGTCCAGTCAAATCTTTTTCTATAATAAGAATGTCTCTGCCCCTGCAAACAACTAGAAAGTATCAAATTGCTGTGATGTAACTAAAAATGTAACTAAAATGTATCTGAAGTCCTGCCCATGAAATCTGTGCGAATAAGGTCATGCCGATATATCATAATTCATTTTCTGCTTTAAACTGCTTCAGGTTCTCATTTTAATGTTTTTATTTATTTATGAGTTCATTCATTTGCCTGCAGTCCAGTTAATGAAGAAACAAGTAGTCTAAACAAGTGTAAACTCATGCTGTTCATTTCGGTCAGAGCTGCTTATATGAGATAAAATACTAGATTAAAGTGAACCACAAAAGAGAGAATTAAACTGAGAATGCATTGGTCCTGTCCTACATTTGGTGCAGTTTCAATAGCAATCTAATTATGAAATTATTTTGATCTGATAGCAGATCACTAGTCTAAATTGTTATGTAGACACATGCATTTCATGCTTTGAAATGATATGTATTGTGAAAAGCGTTATACAAATAAATGTGAATTGAATTGAACTGAATTAAATATCCTCATTTTGAAGTGCCACTTCGCTCAACTGCAGTACAGACATGTGTAATTCTTCCCATGATGTCAGTTTAAACAACTTCCGATTATTAATTTGTACAGAGTGCAACAGAAGTATTTTTCCCAAAGGTATTTTAAATATTTGTTAGAGTTATTAGCAATTAAACAAACCAGCTACAAGATGAATCACAATACAACAAACCTTGATTTGAAGCAAAAACGTATTTAAAAATTAGACAAAAAGACAAAGGAAGACTGTGTATTTAACGTCTTTAAATATGTATATATATATATACACAGTATATAAAACTATAACATAATATAATAAATATAATATAATTATGATTCCTGTCTCTTGTGCCCCTGTCTTGTGTTTAATTGACTCTTAGTTTGGTTCCTATTGTTGACTTCCTGTGGGTCACCCCCTTAGGATGCGAGTGAAGGATATGCCTGTGTATCCTTGCTCATGACTTCAAGACGGATGAGTTTGATCAGTTTTCGGGTCAAGGGCTAGAGGACAAAGGAGCAAGAAAACGAGGAACCATCAATTTGAATATTGAGAAGCATCTACTGTGTTTATCTTGTTTTCTTTCTCCTTGTTTGTTTCTATAGGCCTAGTTAACCTCGTTTGTTACCATTGTAACTAATCACTCACACCTGTTCCTTGTTCCTGCCCTTGTTCTCTTGTGTATTCCCCAGTGTTTCTTCTGTTTTTGTCCTCTCTGGATGTTTCATGTGCTATGTTTTGTTTTAGGGTTTACACGACATGCTTAAAACGGAGAGGTGTTTCCTTTAAGTTTTCCGCATACAGACGACACCATTGACAAAACGATCCCCATTCACACGGATCCACAAAAATGACTGAAAACGCTGTATTCTGCTGCCTGCCAGGCCATTAGATGACGATGAAACACTATAGATTGAACACGTAATATTATACAGGCTCATGGTTTCTCTTACCATTGCTATGCTGATGACACCCAGTTCTACCTCTCATTTCAACTAGATGATCCCACAGTAGCTGCACGTATCTCAAGCTGTCTGGCGGACATCTCGGCATGGATGAAAGAACATCACCTGCAGCTCAACCTGGCAAAGCAGACAGAGCTTCTCGTCCTCCCTCCCTCTACAGCACGACTTCACTATCCAGCTAGATTCATCCTCAATCACCCCATCAAGGTCAGTCAGAAATCTTGGAGTAGTATTTGATGACCAGCTGTCCTTCACAGACCACATTACAAAGACAGCTCGATCATGCAGGTTTGCACTGCACAACATCAGGAAGATCAGGCCTTTCCTAACTGAGCATGCAACTCAACTTCTCGTCCAGGCCCTGGTTATTTCTAGGCTTGATTACTGCAATGCTCTTCTGGCTGGACTTCCATCATGTGCAATTAAACCTCTACAAATTATCCAGAATGCTGCAGCTCGTCTTGCCTTCAATGAGCCCAAAAGGGCCCACGTCACTCCTCTGTTCATCTCTCTGCACTGGCTACCACTCGCTGCTCGCATCAAGTTCAAGGCATTGACGCTTGCTTACAGATCGACCACAGGCTCAGCTCCCTCCTACTTTCACTCGCTCCTACGAGTCTACATCCCTACCAGAAGCCTACAATCGGTCAATGAGCGATGACTCGTGGTACCATCACAGAGAGCCACAAAATCACTCTCCAGAACATTCTCATTCACGGTTCCATGCTGGTGGAATGATCTCCCCATCCCCGTCCGGAATGCAGAATCCCTGACAACATTCAAAACACAACTGAAAACTCATCTCTTCCGTGAGCAGTTAACATAAAAAAAAAAAAAAAAAAACTTTCCTTTTCCTTTAAATCCTCCCTTGTCTGGCTTATGCTACTCTGAGCAACCTGAACTTTATTTTGAGCACTTCTTGCATTGTTTTTGCCTCTTCACGATGACTCGCTTGGTTTAGTCCTCAGTTGTAAGTCGCTTTGGATAAAAGCATCTGCTAAATGACTAAATGTAAATGTGAACACGTAATACGCATGTGCATGACGTCATCGTTTTCACAGATTCGCGTTTTTATTGTTTACACGGAGACCGTTTGCATTTTCAGGCCCCCAAAATGCCATTGTCATGTAAATAAACGGCCAAACGCATAAGAAGTTTGTAAACAGCCCCTTAGTTTCTGTTTTCTCCTTTGTCTGGAATATTTTCTGGATTTATTTATTTATTTCTCTGCCTGGATTTACTTTTGTGGTTTTGTTTAAATAAATGTTATACTGCATTTGGATCCAATGCTCCTTTACTAAAATGGCCACGTTAAAAGTATACAGTATATGCAAATACTGTATATAAGTAGTTTGAGAACGTAGGGAAATTATTTACGTTTAAATAATGCTGGCTGGTGGCTTCAACAAAAGCATATACTATTGCTTAATGTAGGTCTGTCTTTAAGGTTTATGTTACCATTTCAAATCAGTTTCCCTATGAAGAAAATGAATGGAATTTTTACTTCCATAATCAAACTGTTGCACTCTAGCAACATGCATTAGCTGCTTGTAAATAGGGCAAAATTTTGAAACCTAAGTTTAGAAAGGCAGTCAGGGCTGGCACCATGCATGCAAGCTACAGCAACAATAACAAGGTGAGACAGGGGTTAATTTCCCAAGTGAGTCTCTCTTCCTCTCTCTAAAACACACACACACGCACGCACGGAGCGAGAGGCAGGGGGAGGATGATCTGCTCAAATAAATGTTGTCAGGTGTGTTTTGTGATTTAACTCAAATTCTGGGTGTTTATCCGCACTAATGAACAACTCTGAGTCCGCGCAGGAGAGCTAATTGTGTGTGTGTGTGTGTGTGTGTGTGTTAATGTGTGTGTAGGGGGAACATGGGTTAATTTAGTGGAAGAACATTGGAGACTCTGTAACTCTGACATTTATGGGCAATTAAGGGTGGAGGAAGGAGGACAAAAACATGGAGTAGGGAAAAGAGAGGAGAAAGTAAGGTGTGTGTTGGGGTTTGTGCAATTTCATGACATGCTGGTATCCAAAGTATAGGCACCCATTGGCAAAACTGTTATGTGCAATACCTTGAAACCATTGATGCACTCATTTCATCATGGCCAACAGTATGTGGTCACCCCTTCTAATTACTACGTTTGCTTATTCCAGAGAGGACAAATCTTAATGCTATTGCATACAATGACATTCTAAGGAATTATGTGTTTTCAACCTTGTGGCACTGGTTTGGGAACCCATTGGACACCTTTGTGATGAATTGGAAGAGTTACTTAAAATGTTGTTGTTTTTCAGGTAGCTAGCATAAACATATCAACAAATAATTAATTTCAACTCACTTGGTCATCAAGATTCTCTTCAAGGTTCGTGTTTATCAGGCGAGTTTTTGTCGTGTGTTCCACACATCGGCTCCAGAGGTGGCTCCGAGCTCAGAATTTGGCCCGAACACTGAGTACTCCCCCATCACTGTTTGGGATAAGAAATAGTTAAGAGCTCCTTTTGTGCTACTTAGGTTGATTATCTGAACGTGCTCCTGCCGAAATTTGTTATTAAAACATCATAAATTGATCAGCATGATTGATATTCAAAAATGGTATGCAAGCACGCTTTGTTTATAATCTGTAGCCTATATCTGCAGTCCTAGTTTCGGTTTTCATATTTGAATGATGAATATAGAATTTTGATAACTGCTGATATTGTAACAATCACCAGTGAGAGTACCCGGGATTACCATCAGAGGGCACTCCAACCCGGACTATTACCACACCTTCACAGACTCCATTCCCCATAATCCTTTGCCTGGACTTATCAGCCATGATTACATACAGCTGTTAATCATTATCCTCATTAGCTCTGCCTATAAAAGCCTGGTTCACCCTGTCACTCACTGCAAAGTAGAGTATGTTGTAGCGCTGCATTTCTCGGGTTCCATATATTTAGGTTTTTGGACTCTCTGCCTGCCTTTGGATTACCCGTTTGCCTTGTTCCCAGCCTTTTGTGTTTGTTTGTTTGGACTGCCTACCTGTGTTTTGACCTGTTGCCTGTACATTGGACTACGTGTCTGGATTGTCCCATAATTATGTAGTCCTTTTGATGTGTTCAAGTCATAGACTGTAAAAAAAAATGGACAAAGCGTCTGTGACGTCACCCATAGACTTTCTGAAGAACGGTTTTGAGGCCGTTTATGGGGGGTATGGGCGGCGCCCATAGGTTCAAGTGCAGCTTTTTGGCCCAGATGCAGCCGACGCAAGGTGACAAAGTCTGTTTTTGTTGCTGCTAGATCTTCGATGTCAGCTTGGTGTGTCATGGTTTATGCTAATGCTCTTTTTAGCACCCATTGTGGAAATGCTGAGAATGCAACATATACTTGTAGAGCTAGTGTAACTAGAAAAGATAACATTTACATACTTCCGTATGGCTGCATCCAAAATTACATACTCTCTGAGTAGGCACACACAAAAAAAGTAATTACTTTGCAACCATTAAAAAGTATGTTCTATATAGTATAAATGTGTGTAGTATGAATACTCTGGACGTACAACATTTGTCATTATGTCATTGCTATATGACCTGCCAGCATTAGTTTCATCGCTTCACTGCCATTCACAAATCCTCTCCCGGCCTGGATAGTAAAGTGTCCATTGGATGCGCCCTTCAGAATCTCGCCTGAAGTAGAAGGTCATCCGGGTACATTTGCCTACTGTTTTATAAATACACATACTACTCTTCTCACGTGCATAGTAGTCTAGGGCCTGAAACATACTCAATGCATGCAGCTCAATGCATTTTGGACTAAGACTGAAAAATGTGAATGAATGACAGCATACGTCGTAAACCATGAAAACCAGACGAAACCCTGGCAAAAACGGTAACCCAATCTAAACTCACACACGCATTGAGTCATCGTGCCTGATGCCCAAGCATTACACAATCCAGCACGGATGACAGTCATGCTCGTTTCCATCGGCAACAGCTGCTTGGAGGCGATGATGTCGTGCCACACAATACGGCATGTGAGCGCTGACAAAGGCGGCACTGTGTTGGCGCAATGCCGTCACGGCCCGCTTCCTAGTTCGGCTGCCATCAACATTTGCTTTTTTTGTTGTTATTGTTGCTGCGGTTGTTTAGAGGCCTGTTTTGGAGACTGGGGAGAACACAAGGGTCTTAACCCCCTGGTCTCACAAATAGCCACAAAAGAAGGGTGCATTCAGCAGCCGCAAACACACAACAATGCACCACACGAGGGGGGGAAGTAGGTCATGGGAAGAAGCCCTGGATCTGGACGGAGATGCATTGTGGGTAGACGAGGTCATTTAGTGCACGTGATTTGTGAAGGTAATGGAACATCATATATATTTGAGGCTTAGTGGATGGTGAGGAAGTATTCCCAAGATGTTCACCTTGACGACCTCTCAAATCCAGTGGGCAGTGTTCGCCCTCGCTCTTCCCCACTTGAGATTTGGTTGTATTCTCATTAGTGGGCATTTTAAGTGTCTTTGTTAATTGCGTCCTGGTTCTCTCCACACCTGGCTCCACCTATCCTTCTCGTCCAAGCTCATGTAGTCTTTTCTTCAGCTACCTTAATTCCCACCAACCTAAGATTTTATCTTCTTTTATAAACTCTTGGTATGTCTTGTCCTTTCTAAAGGTACATCTTTGACTTCGTTGTCTTGGCTGCACCCTTTCTCTGGTTAATTGCACTCATAAGGAATTTCTCCCTGTCACAACTGGAGAACAGACCGTACACAGACAGCATGCAGTCTGCTACCATCAGCCCCTGGAGGCTCTCAAGACGGCCAGGCTGTCCCGAAGGCCACATTAACAAACACAAGTGCACACGTAGATACGAAAGCATTTTTTTTTTTTACCTCATTTAACCCTACTTTCTATATATATCTTTACTTTCTAAGTTATATTCGTATAGCACGCATAATCGCCTTAATTTCTCTCTTGCTCACTCTCTCTCTCTATGTGTGTGTACAGATGTACACGTACACAAGACGGAGCCACCAGGGGCCAATGAAAAACTGTGCATTGATATTGTAGCTAACAGGCAGTTTTGGGAATTGCTGGTCCCAGGATTAGAGGGTGGGGGAGGTAAGATAGTGTAACGAAGCCTGACTGGGAATTCTCATAATATGTGGCATTGGGACGTGGGGACCAATGTGTTGTAACCTGACTGAGAAAACACACTTCATTATGTGTCTATGTGCTAAGAGAAGAGGTTATTAATGTTGTAGATAACAACAGGGCTCCTAACCTAGTGTGTCAGCAGCAATAGGAGACAAATGCCATGATAATGGTGGCAGAAACTGTAGAAAAAGAAAATATATGTTTCTACTTGCATAAAGCCAAGGTATGATGCAAATCTGGAGTTTTTAGCTAATTAACCAACACTATAATTACTTATCATGCTCTAGCTTAGGGCTTTTGACAATCAACTTTAATGTATAAATGAATACATAAACAACAATTACTTATCACGGTACACACCATTCCTTATCACGGTAGGTTTCTTCGTTTTATTTAAATACATATTAGGATATTTCTTTAAATTGGGGAACTTTTATGTCCCAGGTGTTGATTTTTTTTATTTAAAAAAAATATTACAACATATTTAAAAAATGTGTTATTTGAAGATCAAATTTGAAATGTCTTTTTATTTCTTTATTTTTTCAAATTCCTTTTACATAGATTCTATAGTTTTTATTTTGTCACAGATTCAGATGTTCAACTAAGGGAAACCAGCTTAAAAATATGTAAACTGTTATAACCTAATCAAAGAGTAAAATAAACAAACCATTTCAACATTTCTTGTGTAAAAGTAATTCACCATTTTTTTCTACAATAATTTAATTGTCCCAGTGTCTTTTCATCCACACAGACATTTTTGCTCCTAATATTTGTTTCTAATATAGAAAAATAAAACTTGTGAGCAGACTTTTTAAGCTTAAGCTGTATATATATATATATATATATATTTATTTTTGAAAAATTAAAATATGAAATAAAATATAAAAGGGCATTTTTCAAAAATGTAATTTAAAAAAAAAAATCGAACATTCAAATATGTTTGCATTTTGTTTTCAAATAATACATCATTTGAGATGAGGTGTTATGGGACTTTTCAGTACTTTGTAATTAAAAATGAGGCTTTCTTTAAGATTAAAAAACTAAATCTTAAACCAGCCTAAGATGTGTACTTTAAGATGGTCTCAAGGGCAAAGCTGAACTTGCTGGTCTCCCAGTCTGACCAACTTAGAACCAGCTTAGGCTATAGTTTAAGTTGCTTTTTTTATTTTATTTATTTTTTATTTATGAACTTTAGTAATGGCATTGGCTACTGCACTCGGCCCTGTGTGGTTAAATGACGCCAGAGCGGTGCTGATATAATGTGTGAATGCCATGTGCTTTCATACTGAAAAAAGCATTTTTTCTGAACCTAATGGGTAGTTTGGCTCATTTGGCACAGGATGGTAGAGTCAGTGTGCTGCTGAAACGCATATGTTACAGCTGAGGGTGACTTGGTGTGTGTACGTATCAGGGAATGTGGTGATCTCAATAAGATATGTGTGTATGTGCGTGTTGTGTATCAGGGCATGTGGTTTCCTCAGTAAGGGGTCTTGCGAGTCCTTCAGTCAGACAGCTGGAGGGCCAATCTGTCCTCTCGCCTGCCCAGCGATGGCAGGGCAGATAAGCGGCCACTACGGACCCGACCGTTACCCCTCTGCCCCAACACGCACACACACACCCACACTGGGAGCCCAGGAGCAGCCCGCAGCCGGGGGCTGACAGCTCAACACAGCCGGCTCAGCATGGGGTCTGCTAGGGGAGGGGAGGAGAGACCTGAGGGAGGGGCCGGAGGTCTGGAGGTGGCCGTTATTGCAGCCAAAGCCAGGCTCACTGCCAACATGGACAGAGAGAGAAAGCTAGAAAGAGCGACAGAGGAAGTGCGAAACAGAAAACACAGTGTCTAGATATACCAGCTAAGTGTTAAAAAGCACTAGTGCATCTGTAACTTTGCTGTTGCATCCCTCCTCTCCTTTTTTTGGACAAGAAAATGAATAAGAATGTGAAAATGAGTGTTGGTGAAAGAAATAAAAGTTCACACAACATTCAGCACTAGCCTGGATAGATCCTACATATCTCCTGCCATCACAAACTGAGCTATAGTTCAGGTCTACAGAGGTGTGGAGTGTGACTGGTTGTGTTCTTCCCCCAAAAAACATTTACAGGACAGCAGCAAGTTTTCATCTTACATGCTAAAAGTGTAAAAAACTAACCAGGCCTTTAGGGGAAAATGTCATTGAATGTGATAAAAATGCCCCGTAAATTTAAAATGAGATGGCGAAATATCCACCTTTTTTTTAGGTTATCAAACATAAGATTAAGACTATTCTATTATAGAAATATTTAGTTATATCTGTAATTACTGTCTTGTTTAATGTGGAACTGATTTAAAGGGTTTTAAAAAAAAAGATATATATTTAGCTCTGAAAACATTGAACATGAATAAAACACTCCCAACAACTTACATCAAAATTTACTGATGCAGTCATGCAGATAAAAATAAGATGGCATTCTATTTGATTTTATAGTCAAAATTGTTCTGACTAAGAATTTATTGCAGGTTATAATAATTGATATACTTAAATAACCTGTAATAATTTATTACAGGTTTTATATATATATTTTTAAAAAATTCTCACACACACACACACACACACACACACACACACAGCTATATTATTTCTAGCTATAAATCAAGTAAAATAAAATACTATTCCATCTTTATGGGTATACTGTATAAAATGAAAGCTTTTTCTGGAAATTATAATTATTATAATTTCAATATGAGGACACGTATTTAAGGTTATACCCATGGAGCAGCTAATTGGCTTGACGTCTTTACCCACAGTCCTTTGCTCCACAGGCTGGATATACAGCCCCACTCACCTTAAAACTCTAACTGTGTCCTTGTCACACCCTTACTTAACCAGACAAATCTTTCATGGTTGCTCACATGTATGTGAATGTGTTTGTGTGCGTGTCTATGCACATCCATACTGTCTTTCAACTTATGATCTTGTCTGATTTGTCCTGAAAGGTGACTGACATACATTGGTGTGATGCCAAAGGTTTGTGCGTATTGTGTGAATACATCACATCTCTTGGAGGGCATGAACATGACTTCAGAAAGAAGCTGGCACCATCTGTCTGTGGGACCCATGATGTTATGGCATGGTGGCAGGACGTCCCGAAACGCCATCCACATACACACACAAACAGGGTTAAATGGGCAATACACAGATGTCTGTCAGACTTTGGGTTTCTTAATTGGATAACCTCTAACATTACAAAAACATTGAACATGATGCTGAGATGAGATGAAAAAGTCATGAATGAGACTTTAGTCAATGTCCATTAATGAACATTATTTATATTAAAGGAAAAGAAAGTAGGCTACCATGCCACTGCCAACTGATCATAGAGACACTGGGACTAGCTGTCACATGTGGAAGTTATCACAAAGACAATATCTGTAAGGGTTTAATCAAGTCCAATTTGTTTCTGGCAGTGGTTTTTATGTTAATTTAAAACATAGGTCTTAAATATGTTGTCACATGTGTAAAATTAGTTATATATAGTATATAAAAATAAAATGACAAATAAAATGTAAATGTGTTATTTAAAATATTTATTTTTTTGGTGAAACAATGACGTGGCAACTAGCTTCAGTCTGAAGTGTAGCCTAAATGACCGTATTAATAAAAAGTCTATACCATATCAACTATGGTAAATGTTTAAAAACTACGGTAGTACAATGTTGTTTAAAATAATTTTTTGAATAACATTAAAAATCGGTAGGCTGCATTTGGGACCCCGTGTGTGAAAAGCATCGTGAAAAGTATTAAAATCTTTAGCAATGTCGACATCTTTAGGATAATGTGAGCAAATGTAATAAATTCCGAGTTTTGGGCGCCATCTGTCGGATAGTACCAGTAGCGTCTCGGTATCGATCGATGTTTCTGTGTTTGATACATTTGTCTGACACTGTTTTGTTTATCTGCGATGGCGGCAGATGGGCTAGTATGTTTTCTATGTTTTCATAGTATGGTTTCTATGGTTTGTGCAGTCACTGATAATTTATAAATGGAAAAAAAGAAATTCAATATCAATTTGGACGATTCGGCGTTCACAAAGGAAAGAAGTCCGGTGAGTTTTGTTTCCTATGATTGAGTTGGTATGGTGTGTTGTAGTATCAGAGGTCTTTGTAACTGTGAGTATGGAGGTTCAAACCTCACCAAAGTTCCATACATGAACTATCACCACTGATATTAAGCCAGGGCACTTAACCTGTAGTGCATGTACTGTAAGTCACTAAACAAGCACGATCTAACGTTACAAACTTGATGAGATACTTTCACACTCTCTCTGCAAGTTTGCCCATAACAAGGTGTTGATGACTCAAATCATTATGCATTGCATCATGTTGCCCACTGCAACAGTCTAACGATCAGTAAGTGCAACACTGAAGACAGAACTTAAAATAAATCACAACAAGCTGGATTCATACATGTGATCCATATGACAGTTTGACACTCCATATGTCCATATGACACTCAAAATGACAGTTTTATCATAATGTACTTACCCCCATGTTTATCCTTTTCAAACCCATATGACATTTTTCCTCAGTGGATCATAAACGTTGGAAGATCCTCGCATTACGGAGGCCCTAAGAGACCATGCATTATTTTTTAAAAACGCCCCTCGTTATTTTGACTTAATTTTCCTACTAGAATTTTTAGGTTTTTTCCCCTTCACAAATTATATCTCTTATTTTATATCAAGCATGTTCTTGACTGACACTGTTGTCTCCTTAGGAAACAAGTAGGCAACATTAACTTGTGAAAATTATTATTATTATTTTTTTGTGATTGAAATGGGTCATCTTAATTTTTCAAATATGTATAAAAAATTATTTTTCACAGTAATAGTTTTATTTCAATCTTTGTTTGGATCATCATAGTTCAACATGTTCTGCAGATCATCATAGTTCTACATTTCTTCAACATTTTTAAAAAATACTTTTAAAATGAATGTTTTATAATGAATTTTCATAATCTCACTAGAACAGTCTGTGACAAGATTAAGAAAATCTATAAATAAAAGGCATTTGAAAAGTAGCAGCGAACATTTATTTTCAAATTATTTTTATGTGTAGATTTTTATTGTTTTAGCCTTGCCCAAGACCTTGTTTTTTAAGGACAATTTTAAGAGATGATGAAAAAAAATGATCTTCTGCAGAAGAATATATGGCACCTTTAAGATTACATTAAATTATTCAGATGGTAGTGTCTCTGAAATGATGCAAGTATCCTGGTTCCTTTTATTCTCACAGGTAGCATCGTTGTTTAAGGCCAAAGATGGTCAAGTAGAGGCCTCAACTGTTCCAGCTCCTGGCCAACCACTGTCCTATGCAGAGTTTGTTGTTCAGAGCAAAAACAGGGGGCTTCAGGGAGCAGCTCATGGATCAGAGAAACAAATATCTGCTGCCCAATGTAGGAACGATGCTGCAGGACAAAGCAGTGTAAACACAGGTGGAAGCGGCTCAGTTAGTACGTCATTCACAGACTCAGGAAAACCCAAGACTGAACAGCAGGGACCAGCAGAGGTACCAACAGAAGATCAGACAAAAGAGGAAGGTCAGAGTTTGGAGAGTCGTATCATTCCTCCTCATCTCTTAGGATCTGGGAACAGTATTATTGTCAGTCCTCGACAGGTCTGTATAACGTATGTTCATTATCTATCATTTTCCTATCTTTAAAAGGTACGCTCAGTATTTTTCGCCCTAATTTTTAAATTGTTTCCCTTTATTCTTACATATAAAGAATTGTATAGTACTATTGAGAAATACTCTTGTGTGAAGTAGCCATGTCGATAGGTGTCAGTATTAGTCCAAGACCATTTGGAAGAAGAAAAGCCATCGAAACATACCGTTCAAAAGTTTGGGGTCGGTAAGATTTTTTTATGTTTTTGAAAAAATATCTCTTATGCTCATCGAAGCTATATGTATTTAATCAAACCTACAGTAAAAATATTAATATTGTGAAATACACAAAAATATTAGGCAGCACAGCTGTTTTTTTAACATTGATAATAATAAGAAATGTTCTTGAGCAGCAAATCAGCATATTAGAATGATTTCTGAAGGATCATGTGACACTGGAGTAATGATGCTTAAAATTCAGCTTTGCCATCAACGGAATAAATTACATTTTAAAATAGAAAAGTTTTATTTTAAATTGTAATAATATTTCACAATATTACTGTTTTACTGTTGTTGGTTTTTTTTTTATCAAATAAATGCAGCCTTGGTGAGACTTCAATCAAAAACATAAAAAATCTTACTGACTTTTAAACGGCAGTGTAAATCAAAACTTACTGAATGCAACTTTTACTTGATTTTTAATATAACAAATATTTAAATATAACAATTAAATATAGAACTTGATTAAGATATGTTTTTAATCTGTATACAGAGAGGCAACCCCATCCTAAAGTTTGTGAGAAATGTTCCTTGGGAGTTTGGAGAAGTGGTGCCAGACTATGTTTTAGGACGGACAACGTGTGCTCTTTTTCTCAGGTTGGTTTGTGGGTATATGTATAGTACCCACAGTAAGATTATTTCTAATATTACAGTTGCCAATGTTTCTTCTTCAAAATAGGAATCTAAATGTACACATTGAAAAGCTAGAAGCTTCAGCAGGACACCGATGGAGATAAATATGGAAGCAGTGCTGTCACTGTTTTCATTGTACACACTTGAGCCCAATTGCACACGTCTTGCTGGATTTTAATGCACTCAATCATGGAGGAAAGAAAGTAATTATATTAGTTTGATCTCAAAACCTGCACCAGATTTGCATATTTTTGATTTTGTTTTTGGGGTCTAACATTCTGTGTTCAGGTGTTAATGTTGTTGTTGTTGTTTTTTTACATATTTTAAGTTGTTGCAGCACCTCTCTTCCCAATCTGTCAGTAACACTGTTTAGTTCCTGTCTCTATGAAGCCCCTCTTTCCAAAAAAGCACAATGGGCTCTGATTGGTCAGCTGGACTTGTGTTTTGTGATTGTCAACCGTTTCAAGTGTGTTTCGGTTATTATTTAATTAAATGTATTACAATTATTTAAATGAGGAATATAGTGAATAGTGAGGAATATATATATACTCAAGACTACAATGGAAGCGTTTCAGGGGGTTCAGAAACAGTGCTTACTGATATAGAGAATAACTCCTTTTTGAGTGGACTTTGTGCTTTGTAACTTTGCAGACCTTAATATTACAGACTAAAGAAAGTTGAAAATGTAAAAAAAGTATAATAGGTCCTCTTTAAGTTTATGAAAATGCCACTTTCATAAATGTTGCCAGCTCTGCTCTATCCTTTATTTGCTTAGTTTAACGTTTGTCGAAGACAAAGTTCTACTTCAATGTGTGTTTTTTTCTGTGTGTGTGAGATGTGTGGCTTTTGTTATCAAACCAATTACTGAACGTCTGTGCAGATCTTTTCGTGCCAAGAAATCTTAAATAATATTTCATAATACCTAATTTATAATGGCAAATCAAGTGTTAAATTATAGAAACATGGTTTCCAGCAAGTGTATGTGCACTTTAAACTCATCTTGTAAGTGTTATGTGAAAATGGAATCCTCTCACTTAGTCAGGTGTGAAACCACATCATCCTCCTCCTCTCTTTGCAAAGAAAATTAGTGAGAATTCAAGCAAGTAAACATGTTGTGGCCGACTGTAATGATTGGTGTGACAATACATTTTAGACAATGTAGAATCAGCTGTGAAATGTTAATTAACAAATGCATTTTGTAATTGGATTTTTAATTTGATGTACCTGTACATGGCAAGATTATGCTTTTTGTGTTTAATATATGAATCATTGCAGAAGTTTTCAGTCCCTGGCTTAACCAGTGGTTTCATTTGACTGAATTACAAATGCCAAATTGAAATGAACTTTTTTTTAATAGTGTTTATATTAACCAAACATATAAGTACTATATGGGATGTTTTAGTTTCTCTTTCTCTCTCTCTCTCTCTCTCTCTCTCTCTCATGACCACAGTGTGCGTTACCATAATCTGAACCCAAACTACATCCATGAGCGTCTGAAACAGCTGGGACAGAGTTTCACCCTCAGAGTGTTGCTCGTCCAGGTCGATGTGGTGAGTCTGTCTGTTTCACTCACACTCGCATTTCTTTGTCCTTTCTCATTTGTGTTATTTAAATCTCTTTCTGAATTAAATGCTAAATAAATCGATGGCCGGTAATAAATATCTTCTAAGTGCCTGTTTTTGAAGTTTTAAGTAGCTTTAATTCAGTTAGAGACTGCTGATGTTCATGTCCCATTTCTGTGTTCCTCATTTATCAGAAAGACCCTCATCATGCTCTGAAAGAGCTTGCTCGAATATGCATCATGGCTGACTGTACCCTCATTTTGGCCTGGAGGTAAGGGCATAGTTCTAAATCATCAAGCTGGAGGGGAATTTCCTTTGTGGCTTGTGTAAATATAAGCTATAAGTTTTTAGTGCTTTAATTTAGTTCCTTTAACTAAACATACCTGTTTGTATGTGTAAGTCCTGAAGAAGCAGGTCGGTACCTTGAGACATTTAAATCCTACGAGAAGAAACCTGCAGATCTTCTGAAAGAACAAGTGGAGAAAAATTACCTGTCCCAGGTTAGAGCCCAAAAATCTATTTATAGATCTGAAATTATTATGTATGGTTTTATTTAATCATCACTGATGGCATCATTTCTATAAAGGCACTTTCTTTTTATTTGACAGGTTACAGATTGTTTAACCACCGTAAAGTCTGTCAATAAGACAGATGCCATGACTCTGCTGTCTACTTTTTCTGTAAGGAATACTTTTCCTTTAGATGTTGCACATCTTATTATTACTTACACTACCATTCAAAAGATTATTTTTCTGAAAGAAATTATTAGTTTTATTCAGCAAGGATGCATAAAATTGATTTCAAATAAATACTATTAAGAATTATTAAATACAAATATGAAGCAGCACAACTATTTTTAGCATTGATAATAATAAGAAATGTTTCTTGAGCAGCAAATCAGCATATTAGAATGATTACTGAAGGATCATGTGAGTGACACTAAAGAGATTTCTTTCAAGAACATTACAAAACCTTACAGACCTCTTTTGGATGGTAGTGTACATAAAAACCTTTGCCTATTTTAAATGAGTGATCTTGAAATACTTTTATGTTCTTATATTGATGGTATTTTACCTCTTCAGTCTTTGGAGGGCATCATTAAGGCTTCTAAGGAGGAACTAGTTTTGTGCCCAGGACTCGGTCCACAGAAGGTGTGTAGAGACACTTTGATATCATATTTTGAACTGTTGGCTCAATACGCAACGTTGCATCGTACTTTGATGCAAACAATTTTTTTCAAAAATAAGTGCATTTGACTCTTTTAACCAATCCAAGGGTATGTCTCTTAATCACTTTTCCTAATTGTGGTTCATTTAGGCAAGAAGGCTTTATGACGTACTGCACCAACCCTTCGTAAAGACCAAGAAGAAGGAAAGCGGATAAATCAGAGCTGTAATTTACTAAATCACTGTCTTAGAGTCTTTGGTCTATGATGATATGTGGCCTTCAAGTGGGGCATAAACAGCCTCTTAAATTTTTATCATTGGTGTTTATGAAAAGTTCAATAAATATCAATAATATTTAGGAGTAATTGTGTATTATGTTGATATTTTAGAGTGGGAGGTGAGGTTCCATTATAACCCCATGATTCGTATTGCAACTGGAACAAAACCTGTAAAAACCTGTCATATAAGAAAAAAATGGATGGAAACTTGTGGTCACACTCAAATAAGAATAGAAATAGGAATTAGACTATATGGGCAAACTGACTCAGAGTATGAATGTGTTTGTGGCGGTTTGTGGGACAAAAGTTGATGGCCATCACATATGCCACAGAAAAAAGGCATCATACCAGCCTTTCCTGTCAAATCACAACTAAGCTAGTGGGAGGTTTTATACTACACAGTGATGAATAGGAATCTTCTTAAAGCTCTTTTGCATTAATTTAATGTGAACGTTATATTTTTTCGCATTATACTTAAAGGGATAGTCCACCCAAAAATGAAAATTCTGTCATCATTTACTCACCCTCATGCTGTTCCAAACCTGTCTTCTGTGGAACATGAAAGAACATACTTTGAAAACAACAACAACAGTGTTTTTGTCCATATAATGGAAGTCAATGTTAACCAAAACTGCTTGGTTACCAACATTCTTCAAAATATCTTCTTTTGTGTTCTACAGAAGAAAGTAAAGTAATACAGGTTAGGAACAACATGAGGGTGAATAAATGATGACAGAACCTTCATTTTTCAGTGAACTGCCCCTTTAAGTGTGGTTCACGGTACTTCTTTACCTGAGAACTCACTGTGTTATTAATATATGTGTGTCAGAACTTTCCCCTACCCCTTTCCGTTGTATACTTTCATATGCAACAGAGAATACTGTATAGGTCAGACAGTATAAAGGCAACACTGAGGGTCAAATGCCATTCATGTTCCATTCCTGTCTGTATCAGCACATTTATACATCATGCTGCTCAGTGTCTGTCTCCTGCTTTCTGTCTTCTCTCTGTCCGGTAAGACATGGGTGGGAATATTTTAATGAGATCCTATTTGTTTTTTAGACTCATGTACATATCCACATTTTTGTACCAATGGCTTTCAAACTGTTTAAATCATTGTGATATATTAGGAGAAATATATCAATAATAATAAGCTCATAACCATTTTACTTCTGTAATTTGTCATATTTTCAAGTTATACTGTACTGTGATTAAATTAGAGGCCGACTGGTGTATAGCAATCAAAGTGGAACATAATGAAAAGGTCTTTGTAATTTTGAACGTGTATGCTCCATACGAATGCAGCCAAAATGAAGATGAATATGCTTGCTTTTATAAGTGCTTTTATAAATGAAAATGTATGTACTAGTATATTTATATTGGGGGATTTGAATGCTGACATATCTGATAATAATTCTTTGTTTGGCCAGCAGCTAATCAGGTTTTGCCTGGATAGCAAGTTGTTTTTTTCCAGCCAAACATTATTGCCAGCAGAAAGCTTTACATATATAAGCGAGGCATGGAATACAACTTCCTGGCTGGATCACTGTATATGTACAGCAGATGCACATGCTTCCCTAGATAAACTTGAAATATTATATAACTTAGCTACAACTGACCACATACCAATTGCAATTATGCTAAATGTTGAAAGTTTAACTGAGCTGACTAAATGTGAACATTCTGAACGAAAAGGTAAATTAGACTGGGCAAGACTCACAGCAAATGATCTTTTGAGATATAAATTATTAACAGAGAAGAGGTTGAGCAATATAGAAGTGCCAAATGAGACTGTTGTGTGTGATAATGCTGGATGTAAGAATCCTAAGCACAAGTACAATCTATGTAAGATGTATGATGAAATAGTGGGTTGCTTAGATCAGCCTTTCTCAAAGTGGGTGCCGCGGCACACTGGGGTGCCCCCTGACTTTGTCAGGGGTGCCGCCAAAAAATTATGTAGGCTAAAAAATATATATATTTGAATTTACATAAATACATTCTTCTTCTTTTTAAACATATGAACGTATTAATAAAATTGTAAATTCATTTTAGATAAATATATATATATATATAAAATTAACCATAAAAATCCGTCTCACAAGACCGAAGCAAGACACACACACAACTTGACGCAACCCATAGCAACGCGTTATAGCAACAACACCTCAGACTGACAGAAACGTAAAAAATAAACGTGAATTTAGGCCACTTTAGTTTTGTACACATTGTCATGTTAATTATAAGCAAATAAATTTTTTTTACCACAGTATTATCATTGATAGGCTTAGGCTATATGTTTGAGCCCTTACGGTTGTATGGCATTTGTGTCTCTGATTAATTATTTTGTGAATTACTTTGCAAAAGGGCTGTCACTTTACGTTCGAAAATCGATTGCACAATCGATCGGACCAACCAACACAAGTATCGAAACCGAAAATAGGGAATCGATTTTAACGGCCTTCTCTCGGAGCGCGTCCAGCTCGTCACGACACGCGCGTCACACAGCAACTGCAGGCTCTGACACACACACATACAAACTATACTATACTTCTGCATAATGTGTCTCTTTTTACAACAAAAATGTGAATTCTGCCGGTATTCAGACAGTCCCATGCATACAGATACAGATCCGGCCTACAATCGCCTACGTAGGCGAAATTTGTTTGACATTTCTAATTGTAAACACAGCCATGTTGAAGCCTGCAGTAATGCTTTTCATTGATGTTATGGCAGTCCACTCTCCTTATTGTTTTTCGAGAATCTTGCACTCCTGTTTGTCATTGCGCACGAAACTTCATGCCAATAAATCATCAGAAATATTGCTGACTTGTGCGCGTCTCAAGCGCACTCTTTACGCTCGTGCTAATGCCTGTTAGTTGTCCGTGGGTTTGCCTATATTTGGCGCTGAAAATGGAAACGTCTTTAGACATGGAAAATCGATTTTACAATCGATTCAATGAACATTTATGTCTCAAAAATCGATCAGGATTTTTTCACAAAAGTGATAGCCCTGTAAAGTTGTTATTATTATTGTTATTGTTATTTACAGTTCATATTATGCTCTGTTCATTACTGTTCTGTCTAAATAAACAGGACATTTGCATTTACATTTAGGTTATGCAGTGTTTTTAATTTATATTTTACACTGGGGTGCCTTGAGATTTTATGCACTTTTGAAAGGTGCCCCGACTGAAAAAAGTTTGAGAAAGGCTGGCTTAGATGATGCCAGTAGACCTTTTTGTCCAAAAAGGGTTAAAAAATATAATTATAAGGCCGGATGGAATGATTATGTCTCTGAACTGCATTTGCAGGCCAGAGTTGCATTCAAACACTGGGTCTTAACAGGTAAAGTTAGGTATGGCCCAGAATTTGAGGATAAGAAATTGGCAAATGCTAAATTTAAATACGCTCTGCGATATATAAAAAGGAACGAGCTGTCCATGAGAGCAAACTCAATGGCCAAGAACCTACAGCAAAATAATTGTTTATGAATTTTGGAAAGAAGTTAAGGCTATACAGGAAAATACCTATGCCGAATAGCATGGATGGGGCTGAGGATATTGTCAACTTGTGGAGAAAATATTATGAAGGTCTTTTTAATTGTGTTGAGAGGAAGGAATTTAAAGTTGGTCATGTACCAAATGATCTAGGTATGATTATTACACCTGATGAAGTTAAGTACGCAATCGAGAAACTGGCCGATAATAAAGCTGGTGGCCCAGACCGAATAACAGCTGAACATTTGAAACACGCTAGCTCTAGGATCTCAGTATTACTTGCTTTGTGTTTTACAGGCTTTTTATTTCATGCAGTGGAGTGTTACCGGATTCCATGATAACAGTCTTACTAGTGCCTGTTATTAAATATAAAACGGGTAAAATAACTGGGACAGAAAACTATAGGCCAGTTGCTTTGGCAAGTGTAGCCTACTCTCTAAAATATTTGAACAAATCCTCATGGATAGGATTAAAGAATATTTAACAACTACGGATAATCAATTCGGCTTTAAAAGTAAGCATGGCACTGATCTATGCATATATTCGTTAAAAGAAGTAGCTAGTAAGTTCAATGCTCATAATTCCACAGTTTTTATAGATGCTTCGAAGGCGTTTGATCGAGTTAATCATACTAAGGTATTTACAAAATTGCAAGAAAGAGGGGTCTCCCCTTATATGATAAGAATTTTACATTTTTGGTACATACATCAAACTCTAAAAGTGCAATGGGGTGATAATATATCGGAGCCGTTTTATACGACGAATGGGGTTCGGCAGGGGGGGTTATTGTCACCCCTTCTTTTTAATTTATATGTGGATGGTCTTTCGGTGGAATTAAATTAGTGTAAAAGACTGGATGCCTGATAGGGGATAGTATCATTAATCATTTGATGTATGCTGACGATGTTGTTATTATGTCTCCGTACAGTGCAGGCTTACAACAGTTGCTTCGAATCTGTTCAAGCTATGGTATGAAGCATGACATAAAATTCAATATTAAAAAGAGTGTTATCATGATTGTTAAAGCAAAAGAAGACCATAAACTAAATGTTCCCTCTTTTTATTTAGATGACCAAGTTTTAAATGTAGTAAATAAAGTAAAATACCTAGGTCACATCAATAAAAATGATTTAAATGATGATGATGACGTGCAGCGCCAGTGCTGTAAACTGTATGGGCAGGCTAATATGCTTGCTCGTAAATTTTGTATGTGTACAGATGAGGTTAAAATAACTCTATTTAGGGCATACTGTACTTCTTTATATACAGCCCACCTTTGGTGTAAATACTCTAGCAAAGATGAGAAAGCTTCAGGTGGCATTCAATGATGCACTTAGAATTTTGCTTAAGCACCCAAGGTGGGCAAGTGCAAGCCAAATGTTTGTGGTTAATAATGTGCCTACGTTGAATGCTGTTTTAAGAAAATGTATGTATAATTTTATATGTAGATTGAGTGTTTCAAAAAATAGTATTATTAGGGTCTTAAATGACATTGCATTGAGTGATACAAGGTATTTTTCTTGTTTTTGGAAGCATTGGAAAGAAAGCTTGTATGTCTTTTAAATTGTGTTTGGTGTTTTGTTGTTTATATATGTTGTATGTTTATATGGACCCATGGGTCTGAAATAAAGAAATAAAGACATGTAAGTTTTAACTCTATAGCTCCAATGAGATCCTCTTGTCTCATTATCACAGGAGGGTTAGAGAGTGGTATCGTTGGAGGCAGAGAGGTTAAACCTCATTCCAGACCATACATGGCATCTCTCCAGTATAAAAGACACCATAAGTGTGGAGGGATGCTGATTAAGGATGATTATGTGCTGACATCAGCCCACTGTTTTAAGTAAGTATCCATATATCCATATCCCTAATAAACTGGGTAATATGTAGTATTCAAAAACAGTTGATTATTAAACTGATTTAAAAAAGTTAGGTAGTTTAGCTTTTAATTTGTTTGTATCGATGTACTGACATGATGCTTTAAAATAACCTTAACATTAAACATTTTCACAGTAAGACCTCCAACTTAGAAGTTGTTCTGGGAGCTCACAATATCAGCCAGAATGAGGAGAGCCAGCAGATAATCCAAGTAGAGAAGTACATCCCACATCGCAATTATACAAACAATGACTTCACCTATGATATTATGTTACTAAAGGTATTCATGGTGCTCAGATTGTGCTTTTGAGTGAATTTTTGTATTCTGGTATTCACTGATTGATATGTTACAGTTGAAGACCAAAGCTGTGCGGAATGAGTTTGTGGATGTTATCGATCTACCTAAGAACAATGAAAATGTTCCTGCCCGTGTGGAATGCTCCATTGCTGGCTGGGGTATGAAAAAACCCAGAGGAGAAGCATCAAGGGTTCTGCGGGAAGTCAGCCTCAAATTGCAGTTCAGCTTTGAATGTAAAAATAAGTGGCATGACCATTTCAACTCTGAGAAAATGATCTGCAGTGTCTCAGATGGGAAAAGGGCTTTCTGTCAGGTACTGAAACGTCACTAGATGATTAACAAAGAATTCACATAGTGGCAGAATACATTTAAGTCTTTCATCTGTTTCATTCTAGGGTGATTCTGGCAGTCCACTTTTTTGTAACTCTAAACTTCAAGGAATGGCTGCATACACATATCCTGATAACTGTACATCCAAGAAGTATCCGGAGGTCTACATGAAAATATCTGCCTTCCTTCCGTGGATTAGGAAGAACATTAAGTGAATGTAATAGCATCTAATTTTTGGCAGTGAGGATCTGGGTCCACTAAGATCCTCTATGATATACAGTAGCTTGCATACTGTATGAATAAAGTTAAAATAATCGTATCAAGCAAATCCTAAACCAGAAATAAAATCAGCTGTCGAACTTTGGTCGACAGGAAGCCACAGAACATTGTTCATTGTTGATGTGAAAAGATATACATTGCTATACTATACATTTATTGATTGGTCCTTCTAGGGTCATAGTGCTAGAGCCTATCCCATTTTTTTTATTATTCTATTATAAAGAGGTTTCTTTTTGACCTCTTTTGTTTGTTTGTTTGTTTGTTTGTTTTTCAGCCAGTAACTTTGATGTCACACATTGATGTTTTATGCTTGCCACAACCAATGTCCAGTCATTGACTGTGAATAAAAATACTATGTACACAGTCAGTCAGTGTGGGATCACTATATGACACCGACACTATAATAAACCAACAAATAATTTGAACAAACATGAGATTTGGAATTAAGGTACTTTTTATTGTATTTCATTTCTAATAACAGTACACTTAAGTGAGTAGAGTATTTTATTACTCTGTAACTCAAATTTGGTAATGATTCCTGAGTAATGGCTGCTTGCTATTTTGTACACACATTTTGTGGTTTGAGGTAAGAGGGGGAGGAGATACAACTAGTGAGGGTAGTGAGTGGGTCTGAGTATATGATAGCATATGCACACTAATGCTTTACCACAGGCTGATGCAGTTGCACCATGGTTCTTTACGCTTTTCTTCTTCTCCTTGGTATCTCTTTGGCTGGTAAGATATTATTCATTCCTTTCTTCCTGAATTCACATTGTGCATCCTTTTACAAGAGCATAACATCTGAAAACTCAAATATTTTGAAAAATATAAATAAAATAAAATACTTAGAATGCAAATTATAAAAAGTATGTACATTCAATACCTCCCTAAATAGTCTGGTAATGGTATGTTACTTCTGTTTATATCACAGGTGGGATGGAGAGTGGTATTATTGGTGGAAAAGTTTCTAAACCTCATTCCAGACCATACATGGCATCTATTCAGGTTGAAAATAAACATCACACATGTGGAGGGATGCTGATCAGAGAGGATTATGTACTGACAGCGGCCCACTGTTTGAAGTATGTGCTAGGATGCGTGTGAAGGATTATTTATGATGCTTTTCAAAAAGTTATAGCCTCAAGACTTTTAGTTTATCTATCTGTAATTTTGTGTTTTAGTTATCTAAATGCTTCAAGGTATACACTGTTTTTACATTTTTCCCGCAGTCGCAGTGCCTTCTCTGGTCGGGGCAACTTTGAGGTTGTTCTGGGAGCTCACAACATCCATCAGGATGAGAAAAGCCAGCAGAGAATCAAAGTGTTAAAATACATCCAACATCCTAAGTTTCAATCTGATAATACTGAGAAGGACTACAGCTATGATATCATGTTACTAAAGGTATTTTCACCTTTGTGACTCTATATTATGCGCTTTGCTTGCTCTCTTTAACATATGTTCTGTTATTTGTAGCTGAAGAACAAAGCCAAGGTGAATAAATTTGTGAAAGTTATGCCTCTTCCTAAGAAAAATGGAAAAACACCAGCTAATGTTAAATGCTCCATTGCTGGTTGGGGGTTAACAACCCCAAAAGGAGTAGAGGGATCAAATGTGATGCGGGAAGTCACTCTTATACTGCAGGAGAACTCAAAATGTAAAGAAAGCTGGCAGCACTACTTCAACTCTGAGAGAATGATCTGTAGTGTTTCAGATGGGAAACATGCTTTTTGTCAGGTATTATATTATTTTATTATGTTTTATATAATATAATATTATATTATATTATTAATGTTTTTCATCTTCTTCTTCTTCTTCACTAGGGTGATTCAGGAAGTCCTCTTATCTGCAATACCAAACCACAAGCAATTGCTTCATATACCTATAATGGTAGCTGCGTAAACAAAACATATCCTCAAGTTTATGTAAAAATCTCCCACTTCCTCCCTTGGATTAAAAAGAAGATTGGTTAAAAACTTAGTCTGAATATCTCGGTCTGCTAATTACCTGTTTCTGCTGCAACTGTAAAAACCCCATATGTTTAGCCAGTTTGAGATTATTAATAAGGTGATAACACTTGATTTCTGATGTGAAGTATTTATTCATTGACCATAAAACCCCTTAAAATAAAATGCAATATTCATTAAGTCATCCGTTTAGATCACCAGATGTAGGAGATGACAAGGATAAGCTTATTTTAGTGGGTTGAACAGAACAAACATTCATTCATAATAATAGTTAGTTATAATTTAAATATATTGTTATCTATAAAGACAGTCAGTTTAACAATGAAAAGTAGCCTGATTGCAGTATTGTGTACTTCACTCTTTTACAGCTTTTGCTTAAAGTGCTTTTAAATGGGCAGACCAGAATAAAATACATTGCTTTCACTTAATAAAAAAAATATTAAAAAAATGATGTTACTTACTTGCCTTTTAATTTATTTAAATCTTGTCTCGGTTATTTGTGCCCTGCTGTTCTAACTGTGACTCTTTGTCTACTGGTTGTGCCAGCAGCACTTAAAACTGCTGTCACGTATTAAAAAAGCAAAACAGTGATTTAAACAATTTTTGCAACTTTTGTCCAATTTCACATCTTCCGTTTATGTCTAAAATTTTAGAGGATGTTGTTACGTCTCAATTGCACAATCATTTAATGGTTAATAATTTGTTCGAGCCCCTTCAATCTGGGTTTAGGAAAATGCGAAACAGCCTTGGTTAAAGTCGTCAATGACTTATTATTAGCTTCTGATTCTGGCTGATTCTGTCGATTCTCATTAGATCTTAGCTCAGCTATCGACACCGCTGAACATATGCTTTTACTTAACCGATTGGAAACTGTCTTTGATGTATCTGAGACTGACTTAGAATGGTTTAGGTCATTTTTTTAGGGATCACAATTAATTTGGGTGGTTTTAGATCTGAGGTGGGTCCTGTTTGTACTGGTGTCCCACAGGGCTCAGTTCTTGGTCCTTTGCTCTTTAACATTTATATCTACCCTCTTGGTCAGCTATTAAGATCGGTTGACCTCAGCTATCATTTTTATGCTGATGACATACAGCATTCCAAGTCTGGTCAATTTGTGGATGTTTCTCATCTTTCCAACTTTTTCTCTGAGATGAAGTTGTGGGTGTCTAACAATTTTCTGTATCTATAGCTCTAAAACTGAAGTCATGCTCCTCGGCTCTCCCCATCAACTGTGCAATACTGTTTCTATAGATTTGTTAGTTGATGGTGTTGTTGATCTTGGAGTCATCTTTGATGCTACCCTGTAATTTGTGCCTTTTGTACAGAATATGGTTAAGACCTCCTTTTTTCATCTTAGAAACATTGCATGTATTTGGCCTATGTTGTCCTTTTCTGTTGCTGAAAGATTGATTAATTCTTTAATTGGAGTATCCAAATCTTCTCTTAACAGATTAAAATGTCTGCAAAACTCAGCAGCTAGAATTTTAACTGGGGCCAGGGTTGGTGACCATTATAGCTCTTATTTTGGAGACGTTACATTGGCTTCCTGTCAGGTATCGTGCAGATTTTGAAATCTTAATGCTAACATACAGTATGAGGCTTTGCATGATTTAGCTCTGCAGTATCTGGTCGATCTTTTAACTCCTTACACGCCAACTTGCAATCTGCAATCTTCTCAGTGTGGTCTCTTAGCTGTTCCCAAAACACGCCTTCGTTCCAAGGTTGACATGGCCTTCTCAGCATATGCTCCAAAACTGTGGAATTCTCTCCCAGCTGACATCAGGGAAGCAAAATCATTACATATTTTTAAAACTGGTCTTAAAACAAATTATTTTAGAATTGGTCTTACTTGATTTGTTTTTCTAATGTGTTGTTTTTGGTTATCTGCCTTTTATTATATTTACCATGTAATGTTCTTTTATTGTTGTGTTTGACTTTTTGTAAAGCTTTCATATAAAGTGCCTTGAGAAAGTAACTTTTAAAGGCGCTATATTATTATTTAATTTATAATTACTTTAACTGTTAGGGGTTTTGTGTGGGCGAGTGTGTGATTGTTTCATACTTTTTAAATTAGTCTGATGCTAAAACCAGTTGTTGCTCTTGTGATTGCATACCTCTTTGCTCTGAGTAGCGTGAAAAGTCCCCCTATGAAGCCCCTTTGAAGTGTGTGGTGAGGTTAGGAGGTGTGTTTGAGCCAGACTATTCTAGTTAGGTGTCAATATGTCTACTACCGTCTCTAAGGAAATGTATTTTTTACATGTTCTTATTTGAAAGTGTATCCTGTCACTCACAACCAACTACTCTTAAGTACTTTAGATAAAGCTGATTCAACTAGTTTTAACATTGGTATTTTAAAAACAGGCTCAAATCCTACTTGGGCAATGAACGGGGCTCTAACATCTATTTCTTTTTATTTCAGATGAATATCCGAGATGATGCAAGTTTATACTGTAGGTTATCATATGAAGTAAAATGTGATTCATGCTTTCTTATCTGATAGTTGACTGAATTACAAAGCATTTTGAGGTTGGTAATAACATGAAACAAAATATTTCTACATTTGTTAATAAAAAAATCTGACTATAAATGTTTAAGATTTAAGAAAATTACATGAACTACATTATTGTCTGTTCAAACAGGGATGGAAAATTGCCAGCTAATGTGAATATGTTGCTGAGGTACTAAGCTAACCAGGATAAAGTGCATCAAGTGTGCTGCAGGAAGTCACTCTCAAACTGCTGTTCACTTCAGAATATAGAATCATGTGGCATCCATACTTGAGTTCAGAATATAGAATCATGTGGCATCCATACTTGAGTTCAGAATATAGAATCATGTGGCATTGATACTTGAGTTCAGAATAGGATTTGCAGTGTTGCTATATATAATATATACATAATAGGGTGCTACTGATAGGGGGGTAACAGTTAAAGACCCAGAACCAGAAATGATTAATTAAGACAAAAGTCAGAATTATAATAAATCAAAGAAAAGTTTTACTGAAGACAGTTTGCAGTTTCATCAGCTGAAGTCAGCTTCAAGACAGTGGAGTTCGTAGGCTGCCCCACTTACAGTTACAAAGATCACAGCAGTTATACCCTTCACCAAGGTCTAAGCTATACGTCCTTACTTCAAGTTGTAGTTTCTGATTGGCTAAGAAATAGATAAACATTGTAATTTTCCACACATATACAGATAGACTGAAGCATATCTCCATCGATTATGCAGCTGACACTCGGACCCTGAAGTTAGGCACGTCGTGACCTTCCTGGTCGCAGATTTGGGTTGCTGGGCGCCAACGTGTCCAGAACAACAACTCAGTCAATCTCCAATAATGCCGCTTGTTCCTTAACCTGTAACCAATAAGACTAACACACAGCTTTTCTCAAAACATCAAGATAATGCGTTCTTTCTCTCAAGGAGAGCTACACTTTAGTCTGACTGGAAAGTAAGGCTTTAACTGAGAAAGGTTCCCTTAAACTATAGACTTCAATGACACCTGTGACTTATAGTCGTCAGAGTACCCTAGAAAAATAGAGGAATTTATTGACACATGTTGAAGACCTTTCTTAACAAAACAAAACATCTTTCCATATTTAATTTTTGGAAGTCGGGCTAAATGAGCAAGCACTGTTATTGCATTCACACATCAAATACAGACATTAGAGAATACATGAAAAGAACATTTCAGTTATCACACTGGTATCTTCTATAACAAAGTGAAATATCACAAGGCTAGAGAAGTCATTCAACTCATGTGATATTTAGAAGGAAAAATATTGATTAATACCTTGATTATAATCACTCATTACATATACATTGAAGCAGCAGTTTATTCCAAAATCCACACACTTCACTATATACTGTACTATATAGTCTATAAAGAAGTGGAAAAGAGGAGAGAAACAGAGTTTATTCAAATGCATCTTTATTTAATGTTGTCTCAAGTAAAGGGTTATGTACATGCACAGTATTAACAGCTTGCTAATATAGCAAAGGCTTATTATTTTTAAATTACAAAGATCAACAATAAAAACTGTAAATCTATGATTACTTTTTTCCCTTTCAGATGATCCTAAAGACTAAGTAGAAATGGTTCATTAAATAAAAAAAAAACCCTCTGCCATCTCACCTTAGATGATACTACAGGTCCTTCTAAAAAAATTAGCATATTGGGATAAAGTTCATTATTTTCCATAATGTAATGATAAACATTAAACTTTCATATATTTTAGATTCATTGCACACCAACTGAAATATTTCAGGTCTTTTATTGTTTTAATACTGATGATTTTGGCATACAGCTCATGAAAACCCAAAATTCCTGTCTCAAAAAATTTGCATATTTCATCCGACCAATAAAAGAAGTGTTTTTAATACAAAAAAAAGTCAACCTTCAAATAATTATGTTCAGTTATGCACTCAATAGTCAATACTTGGTCGGGAATCCTTTTGCAGAAATGACTGCTTCAATGCGGCGTGGCATGGAGGCAATCAGCCTGTGGCACTGCTGAGGTGTTATGGAGGCCCAGGATGCTTTGATAGCGGCCTTAAGCTCATCCAGAGTGTTGGGTCTTGCGTCTCTCAACTTTCTCTTCACAATATCCCACAGATTCTCTATGGGGTTCAGGTCAGGAGAGTTGGCAGGCCAATTGAGCACAGTAATACCATGGTCAGTAAACCATTTACCAGTGGTTTTGGCACTGTGAGCAGGTGCCAGGTCGTGCTGAAAAATGAAATCTTCATCTCCATAAAGCTTTTCAGCAGATGGAAGCATGAAGTGCTCCAAAATCTCCTGATAGCTAGCTGCATTGACCCTGCCCTTGATAAAACACAGTGCACCAACACCAGCAGCTGACATGGCACCCCAGACCATCACTGACTGTGGTTACTTGACACTGGACTTCAGGCATTTTGGCATTTCCTTCTCCCCAGTCTTCCTCCAGACTCTGGCACCTTGATTTCCGAATGACATGCAAAACTGAGCAACAGTCTAGTGCTGCTTCTCTGTAGCCCAGGTCAGGCGCTTCTGCCGCTGTTTCTGGTTCAAAAGTGGCTTGACCTGGGGAATGCGGCACCTGTAGCCCATTTGCTGCACACGCATGTGCACGGTGGCTCTGGATGTTTCTACTCCAGACTCAGTCCACTGCTTCCGCAGGTCCCCCAAGGTCTGGAATCGGTCCTTCTCCACAATCTTCCTCAGGGTCCGGTCACCTCTTCTCGTTGTGCAGCGTTTTTTTGCCACACTTTTTCCTTCCCACAGACTTCCCACCGAGGTGCCTTGATACAGCACTCTGGGAACAGCCTATTTGTTCAGAAATTTCTTTCTGTCTTACCCTCTTGCTTGAGGGTGTCAATGATGGCCTTCTGGACAGCAGTCAGGTCGGCAGTCTTACCCATGATTGCGGTTTTGAGTAATGAAACAGGCTGGGAGTTTTTAAAAGCCTCAGGAATCTTTTGCAGGTGTTTAGAGTTAATTAGTTGATTCAGATGATTAGGTTAATAGCTCGTTTAGAGACCCTTTTCATGATATGCTAATTTTTTGAGACAGGAATTTGGGGTTTTCATGAGCAGTATGCCAAAATCATCAGTATTAAAACAATAAAAGACCTGAAATATTTCAGTTGGTGTGCAATGAATCTAAAATATATGAAAGTTTAATTTTTATCATTACATTATGGAAAATAATGAACTTTATCACAATATGCTAATTTTTGGAGAAGGACCTGTATAAACATAGATTACCTTTTACCAAAGAAAACAAGGGTCCATGTCACCTCATTAGTACAAACAGTAAACATGAGAAGGGGAAAAAATGGGATATTTCCAATTTAGGATTATCGTGTTGAGAAAGACATATCAGTCCTCCTATCCTCAAATGGATTTAAAATTGCTATTGAACATAAAATATGGAAATACAGACAATCTCTGAATATGAGATACAGGTGATCATCAATCCACATAAATATTTCTGTCATGGTAAACTGGATGTTAATGTTATTTTTTGTATTTTTATTTTTGCAAAAAAAAAAACATTCCCTCAAACTAATTGGTCTTGCAGAAGAACATGATGGCGGAAGAATATTCATATGCTTATTCAGATTACAAACTGGACTAAACCCACCAATCTAAAGTATATGTGTACACTCAATCACTGTGCAGACTCTTGAAATTAAAGCGCCTCCTGTCTGTGAAACTCTGCATCTTAGGAGAAAAAAATAAGAAAACAATAGGTTGCCAATTAACAAAATAATTAATCTACAATCAAATTAATTATAAATGTATTACATCTGCAATTTGATTAATAATCTTATAAGTAATTCTCTAAAACTACTGCAAAACAACATTATTTCAAATATGCTCATTTGTGGCTACACAAACTGAGTCACATGTAAACAAAGAAAAGCACACACTCACCTGGCTAGGGTCTCTTGTGAAGTATCTCTTCTCTATTACCTAAGAGAGACACAAGAAGTGTTTACTCACAATGTATATGCTATTGTACATGCTAATACACTGCCATCAGACATGTACTCACAAAATGACAGAGAATCATTAGGGTCAGAAAGGAAATACAGACTTTAGTTTAATTAAAGTCACTACCTTGTCAAAAAAACGGCTCAATTTAACAGCATTTGATGATCCGGCCGCAAGATACCGTGGATTTGTACAATCCTGAGAAGAAAAGCAGGAAAAAGCTCAGAATGCATAATGGACATATTTTGTTTTTTTTGTGGCTAAATATTATATAAGTTTAGGTAAAAACATTATAACAGCACTAAAAGGCACACACAAGGTTAATCTCTTCCGCATTAAAGTCTTCAGACAGAAAGGCAGTGCGGGTCAGGACATCGTTCCTCTTGTTTTCCGGGATCTGATCAAATTTGGTGCCAATTAGCAGGAGAGGAACTGAGTTCTCTGCAAACTGTTCTCTATCATAATCTCTGCAAGTGCAAAACATCCAGAATTAACTTATTTCAGCATATCTAGGCAATTATAGACATAATCAAATATTCGCTCACTGTATTCTGATTTATTTACCGTAAAATATAAGCATTGTATTTCAGCTGAAGAAATGCTTGATGCAATCATTCTAACAGAATCAGAAGTTAACCTTGACTCACCCATTTGATACAATGATGCCAGTTGGAGAGGAGTCTTTGCTCAGCGCCTCCAGTGACCAGCGGTACAGATTCTGGGAGGATTTCTTGTTGGTCAGATCATGAACTAAAATAATACCTGCAGAAAAAAGACAAACATAGTGATTTAGCATTAAAGACGTGTCATTGCATTTTTTTTCTTTTTGTGCACATGAACATACAACTTTAAATTGTTGTGCCTCATACCATTTACAGAATTGTAAAACACAGCTCTAGAGCTTTTAACACTGCTGGCACTGCCAACAGATCCTCCAACGTCCCAGAGTTCAGTGTAGTACGTCTTCTCGTCTGGAGTGCCTTCTCTGTAGTCATGTACCTGTGCAAAAAATCAAGACAGATTTTGCTATGATAATGACACAGTTAATTAATAATGGTACTTAATAATTACTGATAATTTTCACTGTACCCTGACGTCCACTGAGCAGCCTACAGTCCATGAAGGATTCCCCAAAACTTGATTCTGGCAAAGTAAATGTACAAGAGAGGACTTCCCTACTCCTGTCAACAGACAAAAGAAATAACACTGATCAGAGGACACATATCGAGGCTCACAAAGTATTTATGTACAACATCTAAGTGGATAAAGTTCCTCGTGATAGATATTCTCTAATAAAAGTAAATATAATACTAGTATTGCAGAAATCCAAGCTAATGTGGCAGGCTAATACCTCCAGCTTGAGTCGAATATTATACAACACGCTTACATTTTAAATTTACATTCACATTATAGGTTAGAGAAATGAAGGTCGATAGATTATTTAGTTAATATTTATTACCAGAATCTCCCAAGACCAACACTTTCACCCTATCCAAAGATGCCATTTCTTTCCGGAACTACACTGTGTAACCTCTCTGTACGTCTATGAAAACAAAATAAAAGTTGCGTGCAGAACGAAATAGTGATAATAAAATAAAATATAAGTATTTGAGTGAAGTATAAATTCAAATAAATAAAGTTCCATCTTATATTTAGTAGTAGCTCTTGTGTGATATTCTGTCGAATTTATAATATAATATAATACAATATAAACAATATACAATACAATGCAATATAATATAATATAATGTAATATAATATTACTGTTTACTGTTCTACATAACATAACATAATATAATATAATACAATATAATATAATATAACATAACATAACATAACATAACATAACATAACGACGTTTTCTTGACTCAGTGAGACTTTTTTCGATAGAACTTTTATAAAACTTCCTTTTTAAAAAGAGGCGGGACTTGTGACAGAGCAGGAAGAGGCTTTTTGATAGACATCACAGAAAGCCGGTGTGTTTTATTGGAATTCTGAAAGAAACAACTACCCATGGCTGTTAGAGGAATGAAACTGTCGAGTGTGTGTTTTCTGCTTTTATATTTGATAGTGACAGTGCTGGCTGGGTAAGTGAATATCGTGTTATTTTCATTGTTGAGGTTCAGTGCATTATAAACTCACTACTCTGGCTGGTACACATGTTTCACTGTGATTGGTCTACGCCACTGTTCATGCATCAAGCTGGTGAATCTCGCCATAAACTACTTTATATAACCTCGTTATTTATTGTAATTGAATGCGTTTATTTAAAGCCTGGAGTGTTTTTTTTATTAAAATAGGACATTGTTTTATTTTTAGTTTTTAAATAACGTTACCTATCGATAATGGCTGTAACAAGGCTGCAGCTTGTCATCGACGATGCCACATGTTTATATACATTTTAGAAATATCTGAAGCTTTTATTGTGCCTTGTCTGATTTCCTCGTATCCATGTAGCTGTATCTGCTCATCAATAATTTGAATGTATGAACTGATGTATGATTAAAATGTTCTAAAATAATGTGTATTTTCAGGAGGGATTTCTACAAAATTTTGGGGGTTAGTAGATCAGCATCAATTAAAGATATTAAGAAAGCCTACAGAAAGCTGGCATTGCAGCTTCATCCAGACAGAAACCAAGATGACCCAAATGCCCAAGACAAATTTGCAGACCTTGGAGCTGCTTACGAGGTATGGCTGTTTATGTTAAGTAGTTTCACGTGGGGCTTTTTATTCGTTTTGACTACGCTTCATTTGTTGAACAAAGACAATTTTAACCCAATTTTACTTTTAAAATTGATGTGACTTAGTTTTCATGCAAATATTAGGCGTAACTATAATACAAATAATTGAACTGGCTATGCTTTGTGTCACTAAAGCATCGCTAGACATATTTATTATTTCTGAACAAAACGTCAGTATAATGCCAGTGAATATGATGACCAGCATGAGCGTTGTTGTTAGAAACGAACCGATGGAGCGATTTGATTGGTAGCAAGAAATGTGTGTCCGCCTCTGATTGGTTGAAACATCTGCTTATTGTCATTCATATGATTTGTGACGTAGACCGCTAGTGTAGCCTGTGCACATTGTAGGCTACAATATTACAAAGTTTAATTTTTACACTGTAAATTATTTATTGTTTAAAGGAAATTAATCATTGGTCGACTTCATTGTAACATAAACAATTTTGTAAAGGATTTTAAAAGTATACTTTTTCATATATAAATACATATTTTAAATATAACATGCAACAGTAATAATTAGACTTAAATAAATATATTTATATATTCAATTATGGATGGTTAAATTAAGGAGGAGTATATAATATGATTATGATTGTACATCTGAGGTGTTTTTTCAGCCGGATGATTAAAAGAAAGAAATTAGAAATTAAACCAGGGTTGCTTGCCTGGGCCAAAAACAATACAGAAAGCTACAAAAACACCCCAGCTATTTAAAATGTGGTGGCAAAAATTCCTGTTATTTATCTGCTATCTAACATTTTGTATATTTCATAATATCTAATCATGGCTTTATACAC
This sequence comes from Rhinichthys klamathensis goyatoka, assembly GCF_029890125.1. NCBI lineage: Eukaryota > Metazoa > Chordata > Actinopteri > Cypriniformes > Leuciscidae > Rhinichthys > Rhinichthys klamathensis. Next base: position 1,897,741 of record NW_026606867.1, read on the forward strand.
TAAAGTGTCATTGGTTCTTCAAAAAATAAAATAATCTCATAAAGGTAGAAGAACAACTTCAGGGGGCAAAGTTAATTTCTGACATTGGCTATAAGTGAGTTAATTAGTCTTTTTACCCTGGAAAAACATATTTTCTTATGGTACTTTTTTAAACGCAGGTGCTCTCAGATGAGGAGAAAAGGAAACAGTATGATGCATATGGAGAGGAGGGGTTAAAGGAAGGCCATCAAAGTTCACATGGTGATATATTCTCCAGGTAAACAATATTAAGATGGCACCCACCTAATTAACATTTTATTTAACAGTTAACTGCTGATATTTTTGTGAGTTTTTCCAATGAACATTGTATGATTTGTCAAATATGAGCTTGTATTATAGATTTTCAAAAGTCTGATGCATAGTTGTTTATCTAGTTTCAGAAGCATGTCTGTTTGAAACACAAATGTTGTCACTGTAACTGCACATTCAATCTAGACTATGTGACTGCACTGATATTCATGTTTTTTGTTGTTGTTATTTTTCAAGTTTCTTCGGCGACTTTGGGTTTATGTTCGGTGGAAATAGGCAGCCGGCCGGCCGGGATATTCCCAGGGGTAATGACATCGTACTGGACCTTGAAGTAACCCTAGAAGAGGTGTATTCAGGGAATTTTGTGGAGGCGAGTTTCTTTTTGTTCTTGATCCCTCTCCATTTCCTTCCTGATGTACTGTAGTATTCAGACCTTCTGTGTTCTTTTATAGGCTTTTGTTTGGCAGTGTACATGGTAATGTACAGTAATTTCCTGTCTTTCCTGTGTTTCCTCTTCTTCAACACGTAGGTGGTACGAAACAAACCTGTATCAAAAGAAGCGCCAGGCAAAAGAAAATGCAACTGCCGGCAGGAAATGAGAACCACACAGCTAGGACCAGGTCGCTTCCAGATGACACAGGAAGTAGTCTGTGATGAATGCCCCAACATCAAGTAAGTTTGCCTGATAATCACTCTCACTTTGACTCACCAAGACGGTTCATGATTTTCTATTAAACACTGTATCATTGTTTCCAGGCTTGTGAATGAGGAGCGAACACTAGAGGTGGAGATCGAGCAGGGTGTGAGAGATGAGATGGAATACCCTTTCATTGGGGAAGGTATAGGAAATAATTCTACAGATAACTCAGTGCAGTAACACTTCATTTTATGAATGAGCTCGATACTGCAACATATGATTTATCAAGTGTGTATCTGTTGTTTGACTGACCACAGGTGAACCTCACATTGATGGTGAGCCTGGAGATCTGCGTTTCCGCATCAAAGTTTTGAAGTAAGAGTAAAGTAATATTATATTATTGTGATAAGAACAACTAATTGAACTCTTAATGTATGTATACTTTCAATGAATGCACCTGTTTGAAAGAGTGAGACTTAAAACTGTGTTTCAGTTTATCAAATGTAAATTTGTTCTTGTCCAGGCATCCTCTGTTTGAGCGCAGAGGTGACGACCTTTACACAAACGTCACCATCTCTCTGGTAGAGGCTCTGGTCGGTTTTGAGATGGACATCACTCATTTAGATGGCCACAAGGCATGTTTAATTTCCCAGATTTTACTTTCAATAGATTTACTGTTTTTTTTTGTGAACTTGATTTATGGTTATGTTAGAATGCACAATTTTAAAATGTAAAATTTGGCATGTACATGATTTATTATATATATACACACATGTGTGTGTGTGTGTGTGTGTATATATATATATATATATATATATATATATATATATATAATTCAGTTTAAATTACTTTATCAAATTTAAAGTTTTTTCACGTCATGTACATGCATTCATGCACAGCAACTCATTCTGATGACATGCACCATTAAGGTGGATATCCAACATAAAACTAATATTCATAACTTAATAAATATTAGTTTGACAGGTACAGATTACTTAAAAATGATTGGTTGATAACACAAAATAATGTGCATCCCTAATATCCTCCTGTTGTCATGTGTCGTTGTATTTGCTGTATAAGATAAGGCTGTTCACAAACTCACAGAGACTTATCTTGTGGTCTTGTAGGTGCACATTGTGAGAGATAAAATCACTAAGCCAGGAGCGCGTATTTGGAAGAAGGGTGAGGGCCTACCAAATTTTGACAACAACAATATCCGTGGATCGCTCATAGTCACCTTTGATGTAGATTTCCCAAAGGAGCAGCTTGATGACCAACAGAAAGATGGTAAGAGAACATCTAGAGAATATTAAAATGGGATTTATTTAAAACTGTCCCTCTTCTGTGTGACTACTGTGGTGTTTCTGGATGTTTTTGTGCATTTGGGAGTTAATAAATTCAACAATTTTTTTTCCCTCAGGTATAAGACATCTTCTGAAACAGGCACCATCTCAAAAGATTTATAATGGACTGCAGGGATACTGACAAAAAAGCCAAGTAAATCAGGACTGATTGCCCTGTCCCTGTCTGCCCTTCACACACACACACACACACACACACATTTAATTGCACACTGAGGAACAAGTAATTGTTTTTTTTTATTTTTATTTTTTTTTCTGATTGTTCTCAGGAAGAGTTAATGTTTTTATTTGATTTTTTTTAATACAATTTTTTCTCCTTCATTTAAGTTTTTTAAAAAGCCTTGTTTTCTCATGGAAATATTTTTTTATTTGACTAAACATGCCCCCCCCCCACACCCCCCACGATTAGTTTAAATTTTAAAATTATTAGTTTTTCCCCTGTTTCATATTTGGAGTAAGTAGTACAAGACATGTCCCATCAGTTTAAGTGTTGGACACTAACTTTCTGCTTTGACCTGTCAACCACCATCCACTCATGGATCAGCATAATGTTTAGTGCCAGATGACCTGAGACCTACGACAAAAACAGGACTGAAACTTCAAACCAGAGGACAATTTAAACACCTGCCTCAGCACTGTATGTCTTCAAGACCTTTTTCTTCAGGTGTTTTAAAAAAGAAATGATTATATGAATGTAAGTTCATTGAACTTTCTCAACTTAGACTCTTCAGTCTTTGGTCTGCTTGTTTTAAAAACAGATTTATCACGGTTCTTGCAGTTGGTGTAGTTTTTGTTCATCAAGCTACAAATCCTATTTGTGTGTGTGTGTGTGTGTTGCTCCAGTTTTTGACTGCCTGGTTCAGATTTGCCATCTGGTGTCAGGTCTGTTTTCTCTGGGGCATTTACTTGGGTTTTGAAGTTCAAACAGAAGACCTCTTCAACTGTACAGTTCAGCTCTTTCCTGTGAATTTTTTATGTGACAGACTCACTTTCTTGTTTCTTTCACAACCCCTCCTGATGTTAAGCCCACTGGGTCTCTTTCTAGTTTGTCACTTTCCTTTGCAGTTTTGTGAACCGCACCAGACAAAACAGGACAACATCTTAGGATAACTTGTGCACAAGTCGGGGAAATATAATTTGTCATTTTCAGTTGAAAATTAAAAGTTTCTAATTATTGTTAAAAACAATTTAAGTTATTAAAAAAATTAATAACTTAATATGAAAACAGAGTATTTGTTTATTATGGAAGATTTTATTTTTATGGCTTCACATATCTACCTTGCTTAGCTGCATTTCCTTAAGATTAAGGGATTACAGTGGAAATGTACAGTATTTCATTGTCTGTTAGGCAGGCAGCAACTGATTTGACCAGTAGATGGCAGCAAATAATAGTCTCCAAGAATAGTCTTCTCTGAGTTCTTAGGATTGGTACTTTTATATAAACTATTTTACATATCAAGTTAAATATGCATTATTAAAGAAGGCTCTAGAAAAATAAGATAATTCTCTGAATTTTCTATTTGTATGTATGTGAGTAAAATGAACATTTTTGTTTTAATCTGTAAACTACTGACAAAATTTCCTCCCAATTTCAAATATGGTCATTTAGAGAATGACCATGTCATTTAAAAAAAAGACCATGTCATGGCCAGCCCAATCTCCTGACCAAAACCCCACTGAAAACCTCGTGTTTGTTAGTGATCAAGAGAAAGATGGAAGGTCACAAGCCACCAAACAAAAGCCGAAGCAATGTGAAGGTAAAGAGAAGCATGCCAAGATGCATGAAAACTGTGATTGGAAATCAGGGTTATTATTCCACCAAATATCGATTTCTGAACTCTTCCGAAGTTAGTGGCTATCGTGTTGTTTAAAGATGGATATAAGCGTGTTTTCTTTGCATCATTCGAGTTCTGAAAACATGGCATCTATTTGTTATTTTGACCAGTTGACATTTTCTTCAAATAAATGCTCTAGGCCTAAATGACAAGGTTTTTACTTAAAATTCGAAAGAAATGTTGTCAGTAGTTAAACAAAAAAAAAAAAATTTTTACTCAAACACGTATAAAAATTCACATTCAATATTTTATAATTATATATTTATATACCGGTTCCGAATTTTGGCATGGGCGATAAGCATCTTGACGGGGAAAAGGGGTTTAACAATTGGTTTAACGCTCATTTACACATCACGTCAATATCATGTCACCGTGTGGTTTATTCGACCTGTTTGTTCAGGATTCGGAGTGTGCGTCCTAAAAAAAAAAGAATGTACACACTCACTCGGGACAGGAGTAAGGAGGAGCAGGGGTTGGTTTACCTCGCCTCGATTCCAGCAAGAAAAGTTCTAAATCAACATAAAATGAAATGATGGGAAAAGACAAAAGGTATTGCCACCACGAGAAAACAAAGAGGGGAACGTGCAAAAAATAAAGGTATGAAGGCCTAGGCCTACAGCTATCACTCATGGCGTATGAGTAGCCTAATATTATGCATAATAAAATAGGCTAATATCACTTATGTTATGCTATGTTGCTTGCTATGCTATTACACATAGGGCAACAACATTCATTTTTCTGTCCAACTAGCTTATGTAACCAAAAACTGTGATTTTGTAACATAATGTTTTTTTGTGTGTTTTTTTTAACAAACGTAATATAACCCACTTTATAAATGTTTTTACTGTACAGTTGTGCAGTCTTGGGGAATTTATGGTATTTTTGATTTGCCTCAATTTGTAATCATTTTAAAATATACATTTATATAATATAGGAACAATTTTTGAAAAAGTGCCATGGTTAAGTGGAATATTGCTGCCACCTACTGCAAAACAAACACTTAAATATTAAATTACTGCCACTAGATGGAAGCAGAGGATTACTCAACTGCTTTTATACCATTCCCAAGTTTTTCATTTAAATTTGTTTAGACATTATAAAATCTTAATTGTAGCAACAATTTAGCATTTTTTACTATTTACTTCATGTACTGAAGTGTCATTTTCTTTGCAATTATGTCATCATTACAGTCAAACCTAAACATGGTGTTATGCATGTTACATGTGTGTGTCTGTTTTCATTAGTTCTCCATCGTGGATGTGTGAAGAAAATATTTAATATATATAAAATATATTATCATTTAATTCAATATCTAACCTTTTAATCTCCTAAAAAAGTAAAAATGCTAATGTTAAACCAAATCAAATGCAAGAAGGAAGGCAAACCTGCATTTGTTTCTCAGAATTCCTACATTTTTAGAGCAGTTATTAATGGCCACATTATAGGATGCATTAATTACAGCTCATTACAGATCAAAGGCCTTTGCTGTCTTTAATCATGCGATGGAATCCCACCCAGCTTTATAAGACCTACTGTGCTTGTGAATTTCTTGTGTGCACGTGACCTTTTGGAAGGAATAAGCTCCCTTACTGAACACTCCATATGGAGATTGATATGTGTGTGTGTGTGTGTGTGTGTGTGTGTGTGTGTGTGTGTGTGTGTGTGTGTGTGTGTGTGTGTGTGTGTGTGTGTGTGTGTGTGTGTGTGTGTGTGTGTGTGTGTGTGTGTGTGTGTGTGTGTGTTTATTAATCACTGTCATGTTTGCTGATAATACAGTGTGTGTGGTGTCATTCAGAGCTGAATGTGTCTGACATCGGGTTCACCCATTACCGTAGTGGTTATGACCTCTGACTGCGCTGCAGGTGGTTTTACTTACACTATGCTGGAGGCCACTGAGCTGAGTCAGGCCTGAGCCTCACTCTGCGTGTCCAGGGTGAGAGGACGGGTGGTCGCCTATCTTGGGGAGGTCGTCTCTCAGGGTGTGGCCTGGAACTATTAGAGGCATCTGTTTGTATGAATGTTTTACAGTGTGGTTTTACATGTTGTGAATTTCCCTCTGTGTATCTCTGAGCCTGTGTGAGAACAATGTACACATGTTTGTTAGATGTAGTGACAAGGACGAAGAGAATCCGTTTGAATGTAAAGGACAGTCAAACCAAATGTGTATATATGTGTGTTACGAGCGTTTGTAATTAAAGGGATGAAATAAGGCGTTTCCTTGAGGGTCTTGTTAGCAGGATAAAAAGTGTATGCGTGGAGTATATGGGGGGTCTTTCTCAAACATCTCCTTTGCATCTGCTCTGAAGAGTCATTCCCTCATCCCACAACTCCTAGCCACAGACTTCTCCATTTACCCTGCTATTTACCCTGCTTTGGGTTTCCTTCAAATCATACTCAACCAAGACTTATGCTCCTTTACCTCTGTTTCCCCTCCCAAATGGCCTCCAGAATAGATTTTTAACGCCCCTTTTGGTTGACGACTCTTGCTGGATGTACAGTGTGTATGTTTTGCACTCCCACAATGATATTAGTACTATAGGAGGGGCCGAGGGGGAGTTTCTGCTGGTGGTCCACCGCATAAGAGATTTTGAATTTGGGTTGGCATAGCAGTCACTAGAATATCGCTCAGACCTACTGAGTTCATAAGTGTCTTCACTTTCTTATCAATTAAATGTGGTATTATATCTTTATGCATAAGTGCAGCAATGTATTGTAATATAATCTTGTTCGTCCTCTTTATTGTGCCCTGTACCAAACAAATTATAGTTTACTTGGCAGTTCTATAAAAGATAAGTTCATCCAAAAAAAATACAATTCTGTCATAATTTACTTACGTTCATGTCTCTCCAAACATGTATAACTGGGCTACTTGCTTCCACACAAATCAAAAAAGTGAAATATTGGTTGCTCAATTAATGGGGCATTCAAGCTTTAAAAATAACACAAAAGCTGAAGCTCAATAAAAGTTTTTTTTTTTTTTTTTGAGGAACAGACTGAAATATTCAGCATACTGTGGCCTAAATGTCACAAATCTTGATATTTGTTTAAATCACCTCAGTGCGATTATAAGAGATGTAGCGATGTCTGGTTCTTGAATAAACAATTCTTTTGACTGAATTAATTATAGACGAATCAGACGGATCCGATTCACATTGATCCGTTCACAACCGTTAACAGCCCATTGGACGGAAAGCAAAGCAGTCTAATGAAATTGGAATAGGTATATTTTTGAAGTTATAAGTCTCAGTCCTCGTTCATTGTACTTGCATTACGGCGATCATCAGAGTCTAGAAATTCTCCTGTTGTGTTGCACACAGGTTTGGGGAGGCTTTTATAATTTACTAATGGTCGATTTTTTCATGATATGTTAAATCTATACTAATATTTTCACAATAGACACATAAGCACAATAGTTTTTTTTCTTCTTCCTTCTTTTTCAAAACAATCCTGTCAGGCTGTAGATTTTAATGGCACAATTGCAGAGGCTTCCTGGCAGTGCTGGGTCAAAGCCACCTAGCACTTCCACTTTGCCTCACTTTTGCAGTATGTTTTGTTAAGGATTTAATGGTTTTAATTGGTTCATTTTCTCTAATTTTGCTCATTTTGAGTCTGAACCAGGATCAGAATGTTTTTAGTTTAAATGGACTAACCTTTAATATGCAGTTTAGATGTCTTTACTAAATAAAAATAGGTTTTATTTAATCTACAATTTTAGTTGAATAAACCACATAACTTAGCAGGATAAATATAGGTTAATTGCTCATAATTATAATAATAATCAACTATATTATTATTATAATTAAAAAATGTTTTTGCAAGGGTTCAGCTATGAGAATAACAATCTGTGTCATGATTAATTGCATGTGGTTATCAGTGCTCCACCAACATATAGAAGGCACATAGATGAGAAAAACAGGGTTATCCAAAATAGCAGTACTTGATGGACAAATCCAGCTATTTTGTGGCTAGAAGCCTGAAGTGAACAAAAGGCAGCGCTTGTGTAGAATAATACATGTCAGTCGTCTTCAGCCCACTGGTGCTTTGAAGGCGGCTGTGGACGGCCAGCACCGTCCCACGGCGCAGAGAGCCTGTGTACGCTGTGCTACTATATAAAAGACTGTCGATTCAAAGGCAAAAAGCCTCAACTATTTAACAGCGAGTTGTGGGCTCTAATTATGGGAAACGCAGGCAGGAAAAAGTGGCTTGGGGTTTTTCAGTCCATCTGTTTGTGAGGACAAGATGCTGTTTTTTGAAATATTTTCAGGGCTAAACATAGATGACTGTCATTATGGACAGTCTAGAATGTCTCAAATATACTGCATCCCTATTTCACAGGCTAATGCGTCGCTGCGGGGGCTGAAACTGGACTTTCGGCATCCACATCCTCAGGAAGAGGTGGTAGAGTCATGTGAACCAGAGACACAAACAGCGCTCAGACCACCGGTCTTGATTAGAAGGGCTGCATTTGACTGCATTTGACACAAGGTTAAGTAGAGCATTTATTCCTTACAGGCACGTACGGGCTACTGTACAGAAATGTACAGGGTCACTCTTTACGTTCAACTGGAACTGAGAGAGGCACTCTGTCCCATTTTAGCCCCCTCAGCTTTTATCACCAGTGACATGGTTTTGAAGTAACATTGTACTTGAATATGGTAATCATTCAGTAGGCCTACCATAATATGTACAAAATGACCATTGGTAACACTATTTGATACCATCAGTGTACCCTGGTACACCACAGTATTTTTTTGTTATGTTGTTAGGTTGCCGTTGCCTGAGTTGTTAGTGGAATTACCTGCTATCTAATTTCAAAAACACCCACAAGTTCAGCAGGATTTTTAAAAATGAGACCAAATGTATGTATGTGAAAGTACAGCAAGTGTGCATTAGAGATGTTTGAGGACTGGAACGCTGAAAGCAGTCTTTGTGTGGGTGTGGAGCCCATCCTATACCCTCCCCGCAGCGGCGGTGCCCGGGCCCTGTGGTGGCGGATCACAGTTAATAACTGTGCGGTCTGCTGTCAAGAGCACTTAGCCTGATGCTGGGCAGGCAGGACCTATGAACAGAGCTTCCTCTGGCCGATTGAGACAGAGAGTGTGTGCGTGCGCGCGCGTTTGTGTGTGTGTGTGTGTGTGTGTGTGTGTGTGTGTGTGTGTGTGTGTGTGAATGCGTGCCCATGTGCACCAGGATCATGACCTTAAACATGGGGAGAAAAAAAAACTTGCATGTGAAGGTGTTGAGATGGTTCCGCTTTATTTGACTCTTACAATATCTTTTTGAGATTAGGATGCTTTAATGGGCTTTTTTGTATGAGATTTACTAATTTGTATGCCACCATTTAGCATTTTCTGCAGCAGGCTACATTGCCAGGCAACACTATGAAACCAAGGTGTCTGGATCAATATTTGGCTCAGTGAATACACTGAATACATGATTTAAATCAATGCCCCACACTGTAAAAAAAGTTTGTAATTTTTATTGAAACCTATACTGTAAGTTACCTTACCTTATGCAGTGAAAAATTTTAAAAGGTTTAACACAGCATTGTACTATAATATACTATAAAATAAATGCGCTGAAAGTATGAATTACCAAATCATTTACATTTTAAATCGATGTAATACAAGAAAACAAGAAAAATTTGAAAAATGTACTTTTACTGTACATTTTTGTGGGGGAAAAAATAAGAAAAAAATAAGTAAAAAGAAGCCCTGCAAGATGCCTTACATATAATCTAATTTAAAATAATTGTGTTTCTTATATTGTGTTATCGGTTATGTACATTAGGGTTTTTCATGTTACATTTTATGTTATTTATGTTTAAATTATTTAGTGTAGGTAAGTTAAGTTTATTAAAAAAATACATAAGATCTTGACCAAAAATTGATGCAGCTCTTGATGGAAATAAATGTTGTGATATTTATTATTGTATTGATATCTTGTATTGATAATGCAAAAGTCAAGCACTCTGGTAAGTCTATTTCAGCTAATCTCAAAGACTTTCAATGAATTTAAGGGCTGGACTCAGAGGTGCCCATTCATGTGTGAAAATGATTCTTCATGCTCTCTCCTAACCATTCTTTTATAATTTGAGCCTGATGAATCTTGACATTGTCATTCTGGTATATGGCCATGATGTGTCTTCCAACATGGTTGTTTAAGAAATGAAAAGCTACACACTCCATCAATTAGGGTTAGAAGAACTGTTGGCAAACATATAACATGCTAGAAACATAATAATCACAGCAATAATGATCCAGTCATAGACTCTTAAGCATTTGCCTATTTAAATCCAAACAGCGACTGATTTTTTGGCCGGGAAGTGTATATCTTTTTAAATTGTAAATTTCTGGCAATTAGCTGCCACTTTTTTTTAGCCATCCAATTAACCGGGTATTTTGTACAGAGCAGGTAGGCCTACAGTATATTTTTGTTCTAACTTTAATAATCAGAAAAAGCAGACTGCTGCAGAATATGCAAAATGCTTTTCTGTTGATTCTCTCTGCAGTGTGAATTGATACTTTGGCCGACATTTACAATGACCTCCCGATGAGGACAACCTGAGTCGAATGGCTTTTATTTTGTAGTCAAACAAAGCAAGCTATACACTGTCTGTTTGGGATTCAAAGTCCAGCTCATCCTCAAGCGTGTAGATTAGATAAAGTCGCATGCAGACAGGGAAACCCGGCCTTCAGCTGTTTGCTTGGTCCCATTCCTAATACCATCTGATCCTGGTACAGATAACAAGGTGACTGCTTTTGTATTGAAAGAGCTGGACATTACCTGTACAATTGCTGAGGTTTGGTAAGCACATTGTCAGACACAACAATAACACAGTAGTACAGTATATTGCTTTTTGACAACAGAATTTTAAATATAGATTACTTGTAAATCACCAGAGTGAAAATGCTGTTTTAATGTGTGACTGCGCATGTGTTTAGAGCTCTCCAAATAGCTATTTGGACTGGAATTTCATGGGTCGAAGAAAAGTGTTGTATTTTTGTTTCATCGATCATAGCTCATTGATCCCTTCCACACCTTTCCGCAGCCCCTTTTCCCAGATCGTGGCATTGGTTACTGCTGCACAGGCTGTCAGTCAGCGTGCTCCAGGGCTCCTGTATCAGACTCCCTTGGGTGGAGGCTGGAAAAAGTTCCCTGCAGTCAGATCAACAAATTAGATCCCAATCAGTTCGAAAACTCCAAACGCTGCTTCTAGCCAGACCCCCAAGCCTGCAAACACAAGCCACCTTGCAGCTCTGATTCCACCTAGAGCTGCACAAAGCAGAGACAGCTTTGGCCTTGTCCCTGACTAGACCCCTGAGCTCACCACCATTCCCTTCTCCTCTCCCCACACAGTCTTCCTGAGAGAAACCAGGTGCTACAGAGGCTGAAATAGTGTTGGCTGTTGTTCTCCTCTCACCCCTGGAACTGGTACGCCATTTCCCACTACTTGGATCATTTGCACTATCACCTTTCCACTTGCTTTTTCAATTTCTTGCTTTCCAGTTCAAGTCACATCAGAGACGTCAAAATTGCACCGTGCAAATTATAATGTGGAAAATGTCCAGCTCGGTTTATCGAATAGGCACATTTTTTTACGACAACTCCCGGTTATGGGGACATGATGTTTTTTTCTGTTGTGGAGCCAGTTTAAAAATGTTTTGCAACTACAAATCATATGCAAAGTTAATACATTTTATATTTGTCCAAACTAGCTCTGGATTGTTTTCTGCTAACTTTGGGTTACCCCCAATAATTGAACATTTAAATGCAAACTTCATTCAGAACATAATGACTCTACTACAACTGCATCTTTGTCACTTGAGTTGTTGTGTAAGTTATTTATGAACTGTATGTGGCCACGTTGATTGTAACTAACAAACACTGTCACCATTAATCATTCTGACAGGTTTCACAGGCACATGCTGAACAATAAATACAGTTGCAGTTAATTACAAATTTGGCAGTTAGTCGAACCAAAAATTTGCGTAACCACTAACCAGATTTTTCAAACTATATGCCATATTGTTAATTGATAATGTTTCAGTTAGAAAGGACAAATAGATCACCAGATGTGTGAGTTATCAAATGAAGAAGGAGAATTGTCAGATATGCTTAGCGAAAAGCATTAAGCGTAGCGTAAGTTCTGGCAGGTCTGACTCTCAGCTGATACACGTCTACCTATAGGAATACGACGCCTATCACTGTATACATATATAAGCTCCTTCAGTATTATCAGCAGCTATCACGTTTCTCAGGAGATAATCACCCTCCTCCATCCCCAGCTCCTCCTCTCGTCCAGTCAGTATGGCATTCTGATTCCCCTCGAATTATGTTGTACTTTAAAATCTTGAATTAATGATATCTGCAATACATTCATGTTGGTTCTGTTCTGTTTACCCTAAGGGGGGTTATTGCTGCTCTCCCTGCTCTTATCCATGCTAGGCTGCATGGATGCGCAGGGAGTTCTTGCCCAGAACAGAACCATACCGCCAATCCAAACTGTATGCAATTGCCAATCGTATTTGACGATAGTGGCCCTGACAGAATTATAGTTGCATGACACAGGCCAAAAACTGGAGTCAGGTTCATGCTCATTACTATTCCTAATTGCCACTCCAAGAGTATATTTGTCATTTGCTGGAATACATCAAAGTTGTTGACACATCCAACGCTTAATTCTGCATGTCTTGCACAAGAAACCTTTTCACTTTCTTTTTACAATGTCTTATGTTACAGAGTGTACAATCTAAGCTATTATTCAGTGCCATCACTCATTTAGTTCATTTTATTAGATATATCATGCTGAACCGAAATCAAGCTTTTTGCATAACCATTAATGTACTTGCTGCTGGACCCCACCCTTCATCTGAGAGTCTTTATCCTCTAAATAGCTTGAAGGCTATTAAGTTAATTAATGGCACATGGAGAATGAGGATCACCCAGAATCTCAGTCTCATGCAGTTTTCATCCCATTGTCTTATTTCTTTGCTATTCCTGCTTTCCTCAGTTGTTTAGTGTCAGACCAGGCCAGTGCCCCAAATACCTCTGTTCCCAAACCAGGCAGATCCAATGGTCATGTATTACTCATTCAGAGATTCCATTCCTTTTAAATATGGCTCTGGCTCCTCCTTCCCTCTTCTTGCTGCTCAATCCTGCCAAAATCCTTTTCTCTAATGAACTGTTGGTATGCTGTCATTGTCCAAGAGCTGAGTGTTATACCTAAAAAAAGTTTTGGGAGTGAAAAGAACATGGGGACGAGCCAATAAATATAGCAAGAGGGCACTGCTGGGAAGGAAGGTTATCTGACGTGCTCCATGAGATGGAGCACCCGAGAAGAGGAAAGTGTCAAGAATGTGAAAGGCTAGGAAAAGGGGGTTCTAACATCGAGGGGAGGGCGCTAAACTGATCTGGTTTGCACTCTGATGAATATATCTGTATGTGATTATTTTGACAGCAGTTATAAACCCATAAGGTCTGGCCCCAGTTCCTGCTCTTGTTGATTTAAACCACTGAGCCCCATAAATAATGGCTGATTAAGTGGCTGCGCCAGCTCTCTTAGCCCAATTTACCGCTGCTTGGGTCTGAGGTCTATGGCCCTAAATGTGTTCTGCATTAGTATTACTGAAGAGGACTGAGAAAGCAAGGCGACTGGTCCCATGAGCCAGAGGAAGCCCTCAATAAAAGAGGGTTTAATAGATTTAAACATCTTTTGATACGCATTTGAACAGACTTAAACTGCCTGGATTCAAAGAAAATGTGGCAGAGATATTATGTTGTGAGCAGTCATAAATATGTCACTCTAAGTAAACACATTTATGGAAGTCTTTATAGATGCAAATGCATGTACATTCACTCTAACTGCTCTGTTTATGTTAGTCACTTTTTACACTGCATCAACAACTCAGATGCCATTAGTGACGTACAGTAGTAGCCATTGTTGTTGGAGGAAAATTTACGTCATAGTGAGTGATATATCAGTACAATATTGGACGATTTTTACATTTAGGTTACCTTTGCCGTCATATAGCGCTCACATAAATTTTAATCTTTAAAAACATTATGATTGTTATGGTTTTTCTTACTGCACAATATAGTGTGGTGATGCCTAAATACACTTCTAGAATTTAAGAGATGATTTTTAAAAGATTGATTTTAGGATAGTGATTTATTTTTAATTTATTTACAAAATAGTATAGAATTTAATGATGTACCATTTAATGGTTATCTGCCATAACATAATCGGACTGAATTTTATTATCATTGCATCCCTAATAGGTCATAGACTTTGTATATTTCTTCAAGTTAGTATCTGTTTGTTATTTTTAACCAATAAAAATCTAGGAGTTTGTAGTTTATTGGGTGCAAAAATATAATAATAATAAAGGAAAAGGAGCTCCTGACAACAAATCAAGTTTCTTTAAAGCAAGGCATAATAATTGTTGAAGTATTAAGAGTCATGAACTTAATCCATTCAATTTAAATTCATTTTTTATTCAACTCTAAATTCTAAGATTTACTCTAATGATTTTACAGCACAGAGTTTTGGTACTAGTTGGCCTCTGAAGTGTGAGAGCTCCCTCCAGCTGTCACTTATCCTGTTCAACAGTGCAACGATTTGGCAAGCGGTCTTTCTGACAAGGGAAGCAGGCGCAATGGTGGTAAGTGTGCTTTGAAATTTCATTTCCCCCTCTTTAGTGGGATAACATTTCACCACTTTAGATTAGCCACCCCAGGTCCCATCAACACATTTAAGAGGGCGACCTCCACCTTCCCCCTCCGCAGCGCACAGTGAGACGTCTGAGATGACGGCGCTGTGTTAACCTGGCCAAGGGCAGCATAGCAATAACAAACACAGGATCACAGAACCAGTGCGACCCCTGACCTCAGAGCCCTTGCCCAACACCACATAGATTATTATCAAACGGAACAACTTCAAAGACCCCCCCCCCCCCCCCCCCCCCCCAAAAAAAAAGAGATAGTCAAGTATTTTTATATATTGTTTAATTTTCATTTCAATAAGCCTATAAAAAGCAGTTTTGAATTGAATTTTTTTATGAAATATAATTTGCTAAAAAAAAATGTTGATTTGATGCAAATGCAACCATCCTTTTAACTTTTAAAATTAAATCACCGTTTGAGGACAAAAATTTGCACAAACATATTTGTTTCTTTAGGAACGCTAAACATTGACTAATACTAAATATCCATTTTGACTTTCAAAAATAATGCAAAAAGAAGGATACTAAATGTCTGTGAGGTTTGCAGCCAAATTCTGTAGCCGTTTTCTTCAAATCTGTGATACTTTGCATCAAAACATGTCTCTTGTGCATGCCACTGAGTCATAATTGTAAATGAACTGAAATGTAGACTACAAACATGTCACGGAGAAAGAGAAGGATCAAATTCTGTGGTACTGCTCTGAGCTGAGTCTGACAGGCTGCTCTAGTCCAGAGCTCTCAGACCTGATTGAGATTTTAATAAGTAAGAGTAATATGACCTGGCTCCAGTCCCCATTTCTCTCTCTCTCTCTCTCTCTCTTTGTATTTTCTCTGTCCTTTCACTCAGTGTTTTAGAGCATCAGAGACATAAATCTATTCCAGCTTTGGGAAACTTTACAGAGCCAAGGACGATTTAAAGCTGAGAAGGTGGATCAGTAATGTGTAATACTACTCACTGCTTTAACCCTCCCTTCTTTAACAAACTCATCAGCTCATGCGACGTTCCCATCCGACAGAAAATTCACCTCGTCTGAGTCTGAACGAGACTCCCTTTCGGGTTTACCCTTCATTTTATTGAAGTTCGCCAAGAACAAACCTATAGCCATCATCAGCTACCGAAAGCAAACGGTAAATCAGACAGTTTGACAGACGACAAGCCAATCACAGACATTAGCTGGCAATGACTCGGTTCTTCATTGGTGAGTGGCAGTAAATGATTCACGCTAAGTGTCATAGTTCCGCCCAGTCTTAAAACCAAACTTGTGCAGGCCGCTTGCTTTCATTGATTGACTAGACCGTTCTTCTGCCAAACTGCTGTCAGTGAAGACTGAGAGTCAGAAAAGCCAGATGGCCTGATGAAGAGTGCCCGGAGGAGTCATCCGCATCCGCGTTCTGGTGTAACAAGTGGTGAGTAAAATGTGTACGACCTTTTCATTCGATACCTATCTGTCCAAATGTTTGGCTGAAGATTAGGTGTAAAGCCCAAATTTACAAGTGGGTTTTACTGATTGCTGCAGCAATGTATTGTCAGGGCTGTGTTTGAGATGTGTGACTGTGTTTGTGGACCTCATTCTTAGGAATTTGTTTATTGTCCTGGTCACTAGCTCTAGCGGACTTTGGTCCCTATTAAGTTAGTGACGACAGAAATGGCATCAGCATCAGTAGCTGTAAACAACTCCCATCCGCCCTTTCCATCACCTGAGACAAACCTTTGATAAGAGCAGTTCTCCTTGAGTTTGGTGCATCATGTGTCTGTGTAAATGTTGGTTCTTTGTCTAGACATCTAGTCCTTGCCTGTTCTCGTGCTCCCTGTGGTTTCCTAGATGCAGAGAAAACCTCCACTTGTCTTAAGACTCTAAGATTGAATTGTTGGGGTTTAGAGAAATGCTGTCAGGGTGGGCCAGTGGATAGCTGAAACAAGATCCTTTCTAAGGCTTGAATTTGGTGGGATCAGTTTTAAACTGCTGAGTACAGTGATTTTTAAAGAAACAGGCATAGGAAGAGTTGCTGTTCAATAATAATATTTATTTATACATAGACACACAAATATATAAAAAACAAATATGCAATAGAAAATATTGTTGCATTGATTAAGTTTTTGCAACATACATTGAAATATAATTTTGTCAGTAAATTTGCACGTTCTAATGATCATACTTGGTTTCTTAGTAAAATAATAATTTAGTGAATTATCCGATTGAAATGTAAGTTTACCAAGTAAATTGCACATGTTTTTGACACTCATATAAGACATTAGTATTTCATTCAAAAGAAAGAAATATAGAGACTACTTTTTTAATATAAAAAAACTTTTATGATTTAAATACAAATACTCTAAAAAGCAACAATATTTAACCTACTTCATAAAGCATTTTTCCCCATTGTTGAAGATGGGTTGTTAGATCAGCAAAAGCACACCCACAGCCCTCGAATATAGCAGGTTTCCCTTGTCCAGTAATTTCTTACCTTCAGCACAGACTTGCAACAATTTCTTACCTTCAGCACAGACTTGCAACGTCCTTTGACGAGGTTCCTTATCAGCTGAACTTGAATAAATTCATTAGGAACAGCACTGCGCGAGTTATGCGGTGGGTCAAAAACTCATCTTGCCCAACAGACGTCCTGGTTTTCATGTCAAGTGGGCAGATCACATTCTTAAGGGCCCCTCCTCCGCTTTCAAACGCTGGATCAATTTCTTTTTACTTTGTTTATGTTATCATTTGTAAATCTTACCAGAGCTGGACCATGAGGCACAAAGGGGACTCATACACAGTCTAATGAAGTATTTACAGATCATTCCAACTGTCAAATACTTTTGCTCAATGACATAGTGCAGAGTGCTCACGGTTAACAACTCGCGTTTGCTATCCAAACCCCCGCATGAATGTCTCAGGTCAGGCGGGTTTCATTTCAGGTAAATAGGCTAATGCAAAGACCTGCAGAATCTATAGTTTTTAGATTTAGTGAAGGGTGTTTTACGGGGTCTCATGCGCACAGTGCGCATTTCTACTTCGATCCGTGCGAAAAGTTCTCGTAAATTAGTAAAACAAGCAGAACATATATTGTTTTTTATATATATATATTTTTGGAGAACCATGTGCCCATTGAGAAATGAATAGGCCTATCTTTTTCGGCACATGAATATCGATGGCAGTTATTTAGGTTAATTGTTATAGCTTTTTTTTTTATTATGGTTTTGTTTTTATGAACCTCTCCTGAAACTTTCTTTCTCCACTTTTAATAATAGGCTAATAATAATAATAATAATAAATTATTAGTAGTATTATGTTTTCTTAAAATCGTGTTGTGGAAGATTTAGACATGAAGGTCTTAAGTGGAATTTAAACTATTGGGAAAATGCAGGGGGAATCGTGACCTCTGAGTGGAAGCAATTAGTGTCCTGCCAATTAGAGTTTCGTTTACAAAACATGTGTTTAACATTTATTTTTGGTGTTGTTTTGTTTCTGCCTAATTAAAATTGGCTAATGTTACGTATATAGCCTATAATTGTAGCAATATTAATAATATAACACGAGACCATTCACAACCTTTATTTTCGTCCTAATGTAACGGAAGGAAAAAATAAAAAGGCATAGATACAGCAAAACGTATTTAATTTTCTAGTGACGACTTCCTTTGTATTTCATTGTTTTTATCTGCTGCGTAAAGGCACATAGCCTAATTGTCGATAACGTAAATCACACTTTTAAAATCATCTTAACTGTCGGACGTTTTACTTTAGAAGAACTAAAGTTTATCGATACAGGAGCTGCCAGGTCTAAAAGTGCTGAACTAATGCCGAACATGGACATTTCTGAAATTAAGACTATTAAATAGACTATTTTTTAATATAAAACAATTATGCGTTTAGCAAGAGAGTATCAGAAATGTTAGTGCTCAACTAGCTACATATTAATGAAAGGTCTTTAATGACACTGTACAACTTGTGACTGCCATTATGCAACATGCAATGAAACAAACTGATTTATAGCCTACCTTAATTCAGGCCTGTCACGTGGCATGCATAGACTGCAGAATATTATTGTAACATCGGAAATTATTCTCTTAGGCTAAATATGCATATTGGCTTTGCAATAATCAAAATAGCCTACATCAATTTAATGTTAAGTGATTTTGACTGTTTTACCTAAAGCAAAGACCATTTACGTCACAAATGGTCTGAGACACGTTCATTTACGTTATGCATAGCCTACTTGTATTATGTAGGCCTAGCTATTATTATTAATATTAAGGATTAAATGTGGAATAACAACGGATTGAATAGTCTCCTTTAATGTAGAATGTTTACTGTAAACATAGGCCTGATTTACAATTGATTTACATACAGTATTAATATTTATCAAAGGTAGCGACACGAATAGATTGAGCATAATGATTTACTAATTGTTTATATTGACTCGTAGCAGCAGGCTACTCGTTACGTTAGTATTGTCTTAAATGCTCTTGATAAAATTCGTTTACTAATCTAATTTCGGAAATTGTGTTTAGACATTCTGATTAAAAAAAAACTTGGGTTCTTTCTTCCATACGGTTTGATCATAGTCACCTTTGAAATTTGAAGTGATTCACTTGTGTTTCAATCTACACTAGGTTATCCGTTTGTGCATTTATTTAGTTACAGAATGAAAACAATATTAATGTATTCTTTGAATCGCCCACCACCTCCACTCCACCTCAGCCCTGTGTATAAGCCTAAAAGAATCACATACAATACAATTTAAAACTAATTTAATACAACTTCACTTACTTCTGGAATTCACAGTAATTGAAGGTGTAGTTTTGATTCTGGCCACTAGACGATGCTATTTCCACATACTAGACCAGTCAGCCTATCAGCAATGACCTGCAGGCACTATATCCCCTTTTCAGCACACGTTACTCACTCAAGACGACGAACATGTGTGATTCAATATTATGGTGTTACCTTTTGTCAGGTAAAGTTAGTGTAAATTCTTAGTTAGGCCTACCTTCAAATTTGTATACATGGTGATTTGCGAAACCGGCTCCACAGCTAGCTTACTTAAAAAGAAATAATTGGCCTAGCTATTTTCTTCCTTGAATTTAAATTAGGTTTTCGCTCTGCATAAACTAATCATAAACCTTTGCATAATTTAAACCCTTTTATGTGATAACTGTGCAACAAAGTAGTTATTTTATTAATTACATTTCTTTTGAAAATTTTGAAAATGTATTGTTCATTCTTTGATCAATACAATCATTTTTTAGACGTGCATAGACTATGATTTACTTTGAGACAGCAGCACCGCGCGTTCCAAACCTCCACGTAATTATTGTCATGTTTTACAGATTCATCGGGGAAATTACATCTTTTCTATTATTTACTTTCTCAACCTGAATTGTTTTCTGGTTTCGAAGTCTTGGGCATATATATTTAATTGTTTCACGGTTTGAACCTTTCTGCTTGAATGTAGTTTTGACTCCAAGTAGTCAGCTAATTTTAGATCCCCAGTTACCCAAGAAATGGAAAAGGGAGAGCTCATGAGGACCGTAAGATGCTCAAAAAAGGTTTACAAAACCAGAGCTCAATAATTTAAATGTGCTCGATACACCAAGCAATTGCGTGCAAGAAGTTCACATCAATTAGAGAAGCATTCTCTGCGACAAATATACCACATAATGTTCATTCGCATTTGGTTAAAGTTCCATTTTCTTCAATATGGGGGGCAGTGTCATAGCAATTTGTTACATTTTTTTGTGAAATCCATACAAAATAAAATTTATATTCATATTTACAGAACTTCATGAGCTTGTAAAATTACTCTGATATTTTAACCAAAAAGGTGTCCTTCTTATAATACAAGAAATCTTATAATACACAGAAAAGTTTATTACATGACAATCGTCCGTATAGTGACAGTTTTGCACAGTACGCGTACTTAATATCTGTCTGTCTATCTATCTATCTATCTATCTATCTATCTATCTATCTATCTATCTATCTATCTATCTATCTATCTATCTATCTATCTATTTCATTTATTCAGTTAATGCTAGTTTGTCATATTTAGCCTACTCATCTGTAAATCTGCTGTTGTGGCCCAGTTGATAAAATATTAATTTTCCACAAGGAAGTCGTATTTATGGAATGCAGTTCAAATACAGCATTCAAATACAGACAGAAACTATATTCATCGAGAGAGAAGAGAGAGAGAGAGAGAGCGCTCTGTGATTTCAAGTTATAATAGACGTTGATGGTTTTTTTTTTTTATTGAACATGCAATATGGAAAAATACAACGATCTAATAATTGTGGGTTAAAATACTAACCCAAATATTTAGATTATAATTGTGTAAATAATTTTAATTGGATCTTTGTTTGCTTCCATGAAAATTCTTAAAAATGTGCCGTTTTTCATACAAAGTGAACAAGACATATGCAATCACAGATATATAATAATAATAATAATAATAATAATAATAATAGGCTAATAATAACAGCCTAACAACAACAACAATAATAATAATTTATGTTTTACTGCGGTTTTCTTTTTTTTTTCTATGTAGCCTAATATAGACCTGTTATTTAACGAATTTTTTTTTACACTCTAAAAAAAATGTTTGGGTCGAATATGGACAAACCCAACGTTTGCGTTTAAAAAAAAATATTTACAACGGTTACCAACGGTTGGGTTTGTTCATATTTGACCCAACCATGGGTTGAAATAACAGCATTTTTTTAGAGTGTATTCTTAGCCATAATGTTATAGTGGAGTTGTGAGAGTGAAAGAGCATGATGAAACAAGCATAACTTTAGCTGATGGGAAACACATTCTTGTAGATGTTTTCATTTTGTAAGTGACCTTGCCACAATACATCAAAATGGGAACACGTGCACTCACCATTAGGGTACACAGGCTGCAGGCTATTTCCTATGTAAATTTACGGCAGGAACGTCAAGTTCACATAGGAACACAGTTGAGAAGTGACATCCAGCTAATATTTTTAAGTGTTTTCTGTGGCTTCATTCTGACCTGCAGGTAACAGAATCAAGTTGTGTATTAACAAGTTCATTATCGATAGTATTATTTAGTCCTTATTATCAACACAATTCCAGTTTGCAATTTATCTGTCACGCAACGCTGCATCACCATCATCGTCGTGATCATTATCTTATATTATTATAGTGACGAATGAGGTTGGAGAATCAGCCAGCGTTCGCTCACACACCCCAGAGTGTCTCAAAGCAACAGACCAGCCAACTGCACGCGCCATTGCTAATGAGTTCCCATTAAACCACTCTGGAAAAAGGTAAGATACTTTTGTACAAGCATATGAATGATACCTGTAAATCTGAATGTATGCATGCTTTTAAACCCTCACGTGATGCAGCTTATACAGTATAGCTATCTGAGATAAAGACAGCCAAACTGAGCCCATAGTTGTAGAAATGAACAAACTGTTGTAAATGATCTGTTTAGGAACTATATTGTCCCTTTTTTCGAGTACTAAGTTTTCAGGTTGAACTTTGACAGCTTGTATGGTGATACCCTTGAGCTACATCATGCTCCTTTTCCCCGTGTTCCTGCTCGTTCCTCTTGGACACTAGCGCTGCCAGAGCACATCATAAGCAGTCAAAATCTAGAAGATCTCCAGTCTGTATTTACAGCTTCTTGAGTTGGTGTCATTTGTGCTTTGATTTGTCATCTCTACCAACGCTATCTCACGAAATGACATTTTGTCACTTTCAATGTGATATGATAGGCAAAAAATCCACAATTTGAAGGTGATTCCGTTAAAACAACAACAACAACAACAACTCCGCTATAGCCTATAGACACGGAAACTGAATTAGCTGCATTTTAAGCAGTCGGTGTTCACGTGAGAGTGCCTCTCGAATCATTTCCAAACAAGATTTTTCCATTATCCGTTTTAATATTAAACCCATTAACCCACACAACCTTCCATGTATTTTTTCCCTAAGAATGCACGATACTTTCTTCTGTATGTCATTATCACTGTTTTACGTCTGTCGAGCAGATCAGTCATCGTTTCTGTATCATTTCAGTCAGTTTAACAACAAGTGAACTGACACGACAGCGATGCTTTCAGAACGCGTAAAATCAAATACAATGAAAAGGGATGCCGGGTGTAATTGATCTGAAACAAGTTCTCGACAGAAATAAATGACTTAATTAAAGCTTCTAAACGAACGTTAACACAGGCAGTATAAATAATTGTTCAAAACAGAAGTTCAACTATATATGTCGCTTTATTAATACCTTATACATGGAATGCATTAATTACTTAGCCTACCTTGTACAGCCCCGTCCCTCCTTCCCTCCCTCTCTCTCTCTCTCCCTCCCTCCCTCCCTGTCACACTTCCACGTTTGCTCTCCAATCCTCCTCCCACTCCCACTCCTCTCTCGGCTCTCCGTCAGTCCGCGTGCCGCTCAAGGGAGAGATTGAAAGTGACACACTCACATTGTTGCTCTTGAGATTTTTACGCCGTTGTAATAGGTAATGTCCGCATCGCACAAAGCAGATACTTGACGTCTGTTTTTGCTTTGTTTCTCTCTCTCTCTCTCTCTCTCTCTCTATGCATGCAGCAACGTAGCCGGACGTTTTCAGATTTTGATGCTCTCTTTGCGCCCGCTGCTGAGGTTTTCAGTTCTGCCACGGACACTCGTGACTCAAACTCGCGGTAAACAGTGAACAAGATTCCGCACTACAGGAGAGATTGTCGTCGGTCGCTTCTCGGAACTTCTCGGAATCTCTGTGCTGTGTTCAATCTCGTGCCCTGTCCTCTCTCTCTATCTCTATTTTCTCTCGCGCGCACTCTCTCTCTCTCTTCATGCTGTCTGTCTCCTGCTACCTGTACCCCTCAGCTCGGAGTCTCTCAGTTCCAGTGGCTCAGTCTCAGCGCACAGCGCACGGAGCCCAAGTGTCCAACACCGAACCCTGCCGTATTCAGCCCTCCGCGAGGCAGCGAGAAGCCCAGCCCTGGATTCAATACTTTTAATCAATGGACAGAGCCCTCTCAACGGCCAACCGAGGTACCGACACGCCATAAGCAGTAAGTGCAACAGAAAATAACTTTCGTCTTCTTTCATCCGATGCTTAGCGCATTCATGTAACTGCTACAGTAACAACGGGTGCATACCCTATTGCAACCAAGTAACATCTCAAATCTAACTATAACTATTCCAAATATAGACATAACATAAATATTGTGTTTGAATATGAAAGTGAATTCTTTGAGGCCTTTATAAAGAAAATAAATATAGGCCCAAATAGCAGTTTAGAAGGCCATGGATGTTTTACATATTCCTAATAACAGCCTACTTGTCATTAAGACACGTGCAACACCTTTGTAAAGTAATTTGCTGAAAGTTATAGAGCTTAGATGGTGATTGACGTTGAAAGAGTAAAATGCAGAATGCAATAGACGAGAGGGAGACTTTTGCCAATGAAACATTTACATTTTTTGATATGCACCAATTAAACAGCCTAATAATAATAATTTAAGATTTATTTCCTGTAGCCTAAATTTAATTTAAAAAAAAAGGTGATACACGAATTATGGCATCGTTCAGTTAAGTTTAAAACTCAATTAGTCAGGAATGTTTAGGACAAGAGGACTAAAGTCATGCACCCTGTGCACTGTCGTTTTCTTTAAAGAATATTATTTTCGGTTTAAGTTATTTAATAAAGCAGATTGTCGATATTCTCTAGTAAATTATTACGCTCTACGAGTGTATCTTTGATAACAGATTTTTAAGGCCTCGGAGTGGAGCTGGTTTTAAAAATAATTTTAAGCTTTTTTATTATTTAAACATTTCAAAGGGCTAGCGAAATAATGCATAATTATGAGACATAGCCTACTGAAAGATTTTTTAAGGGGAAATTCTGTTTTATTACAGCCCCAACATGATTATAGGCCTCAAGTTTAGCTTCACACGTGTTTGACTTTTTTCTCTGGTCTCATCGCCTCCGTGTGTGTGTGTGTGTGTGTGTGTGTGTGTGTGTGTGTGTGTGTGTGTGTGTGTGTGTGTGTGTGTGTGTGTGTGTGTGCGTAGCCTATTTGTTGATTGACATTTTCAGACCTATTTTATGTGATATCCTAATTTTCTAAGAGAAGGAATCTGAGACTTGATATCGAAAATGTCATGCTTCTTATATTATTTAGTAAAATTAATGAA
This sequence comes from Rhinichthys klamathensis goyatoka, assembly GCF_029890125.1. Classification (NCBI taxonomy): domain Eukaryota; kingdom Metazoa; phylum Chordata; class Actinopteri; order Cypriniformes; family Leuciscidae; genus Rhinichthys; species Rhinichthys klamathensis. Next base: position 1,922,766 of record NW_026606867.1, read on the forward strand.
CAAGACCAAAACAAAATAAAAACAAAGCTATTAATTATGTTCAGTGTGTCAAGTTAATTTTATCCCTTAGCTTATGATTTGTTTAACTGCAAACTTTTTTATTTATTTAACAACATTAGCGTATTATTCTATTGCCATTTGTCCTATTAAGAAGGTGAGCAACTATGATAGCATATACATTAAAGGTAACGAGACATTTCGCTGATGGCAAGTTGAACCTTTTGTGTTTTAGGTAGCCTACCTCACGTTGTTAAACAACTGCTAAATGAGTTTTTATTTATTTTTATGAGGAGAAAGAGCCGTTGTTAGGAGAACCTGAAGCAATAGAGGGAGCATATTATAGAATGTTATTCAAAGTATTTCTAAGATAATAACACTTTTCTTTTTCGATAAATTTAAAATTGTTTTCAAACTGATTAAATTAAATTACATTTATTTGATTAAAATGTCCAGAACCAGTCTAGAAACTCTAGAAAAACGGCCATTTAGGAGTACAATTTAACATATAGCACAGAATAAATTAAGACAACCATACAATATATTTAGGCTATTTTATCACCTGATAGTTCCAAGATAGGCTATTTAAATAAGTCAGAACTAACTGTAATAATGCGACGAAATAAAGCAAATACCTGTCTACTCAATGTAGCTAAATTAGCCTATTTAGAACATCTCGAGTAAAAGATCTCGTCACCGTTTTTTTAGCACAATGTTTTTTTATCGATACAAGTCTTTAATGTAATTTAGATATTTTTTCCATACAGAGCTCGTGAAGTTTTCTTTGCTTGAAGAAAACAAAAAAAACATTTCAAAATTAAGGAATGAAATCTGTTGTCGAATACAATACACATACCACAGTTCACAGTTGTAGGCTATTAGACTCTCAACTATGAAGTATGGCTAAATCAAAAACAAAAACGCACATGCGGGAGTGCACATGATTTGTTATTATGTTACATTCGATATTTTTCCCCTGTCAGTTCAAACTCTGAGTTATGTATACATCACTTTAAAACTTTAGAGCAATGTATTTGAAGAGTCACTCACAAAATCATGCCTGTGCAAGAAGGAGGTATGGTTGCTATATAGCTGCCATCAGCGTTAGAGATCTTTCTGTTTCTTTTTAAAGTTACATTGATGTATCCATTTTTCATTTGCACAAACTTGGCCCCCATAGCCAGCGGAGACGTTTTCTTAACCAAGACCAAAAGGCTGGGGAAAAAAAGTTAATTAGTCTCCGTAACAGAGAGGTCTATAGGTCTCAGTAATTTTGCAATAGATGGAAGCCGCTGAGGATCCTTTAATCTCGCGCTTTGGGGAGCCCATCAGAATGGATCAAATCCAACATTTAGTCACGGCATGTTTTCTCCAGCTCTACGACTTCAGGGGAAGTTTAGCGCCATAACCTTTTTAGCTTGTACTTACGATACCTGTTAATTCTTTTGTTTAAAACATAAGGCATCTGCCGCTGCTGGATCATGTGTATGAAAGGAGAAGTGCCTCGCAATGTCATAATAATAAAAGAGTTTAAAAATGGCACGCAGCGACCTACTGCGTATTTACAATATAGCATTGCCTTATTGCTTTTACGAAAGGTTACTTCATACTAGTATTTCATGCATTTTCAATAAAGCATTATCTAATAATTATGTAATATGCAAATTCATAAAACTATATTATTCCGCTACAAGATCTAGTCCCTGACAGGTTAAACTGGCCTATTGGTGCTGCTCAGTGAAATACAGATGTGCGTTAGAAAGGTTAACAGGTGTTTTGTCATATCTGTTTTTATATTGTGTATTATAGAAGGATTGTAACACTGGCATACCAGCACGCAGGACCAGAACTATTACTATTAATTTTCCGCCAATAGATAGCTCGGCAAGGCCTAACTGCCATTTGTATTCATTCGCCTCTCCGCAACCACATGGCACGTTGGCGACAATCGAATTTGGTCATTTTATTGTTTTTAACTTTATTAATATTTAAAATAAATAAATAAAATATTGTTTTTCTAAATTAGGCAACATTTTTCTCAGAGTAGATTTATTTTTGAAAGACCATTTTTGAATGGCCTATCTAAAACAATAGCCTAGCTATTATTTCGATCGTTGTTGCCCAAGGAATACAGTTTACGCAGTTCATTTCACACTATATGTGGGTAAGTTGTCACAATTGAAACTGCTATTAAGCACCCTATTATCAGAATTATAAATATGCTACTTTTTTTCGAAAGAAATTAAACAGTAAAACAATAATACAAACACAGAACAATTATTGAAACAGCAAAAGTGTCAAATGTACATTACAAAAAAAAGATTGTTTTGGCCAGCAAATATTACTCATAAAGGACTTTTTTCTTTCATTTTTTTAAATGCGGCAACTTGAAATTTATTATAAATAGCCTTGTAAAATTTTAAAAATTTAAATCTGTCTTCGTAATGTTGACTCTTACCTGAATATAGTAGGCCTAATGGCATGATTGTGTTTATTAAAAACTTTGAAAGGACAGAATTCAAAAAAAAAAAAAAATCCAATTTAGGAGGGTTTTGAAGTAGTTGTTTTGAAACCTTGCAAAACCACTTATAGAGAAATAACAAATATTTTAAGTGGAGTTTTGACTCAAAACCTTCTAAAAATAATCCTTGTAACAACTTACTGTGTAACAACTATAGCCCCTAATATATATATATATGTTTATATATTATCAAACCATTTAACACTACACACCTAAACCTAGACCGCAGTCACCAACTCAATATGTGTGTGTTCATGTGTGTTTTATAGCCCTGCTCATGGTAGTCTACCATGTGCGATTTTTGTGAGTCAATGTGTGGTCCCTGGAAGTGTCAGAGCAGTGAGCCTGCTCTGTGGTTTGTGTGTGTTGAGTGTTTGTGTACACTTGTGTTTGTCTGCTTTTTGTGCGAGTCAGAGCAAGAGATTTAGGGAGAACATAATAAACTGCTGCTTACTCTTTATATTTTACTGTATAAGATGTTTATTAGCGAACTAAACATGCTCTCCGGAAGGTCTGTTGCGCCCTCTCATTGTATCTAAATCGACATATTTTCTGCACATTTCCAGTTTATTTGCACACTCATCTACATTATGGCAGTTGTATATGTTTCTTTACTCTCACACTAATCAATTCATTATTATCTTATTAACACTTATTCCCTTCTATCTAACATGACATGGTCTTATTGCTGAATAAAATATTGTGTGTGTGTGTGTGTGTGTGTATGTCTGTGTGTGTATATCCAAGGAAGTGCCAGTATCAAGCTTGTCTTGTATGTTTCCAGTGTAATCATCTGTCTTGGTTACAGTTTGATCTGCCATCAAATTCATGGGTGATAAGCTGCTATCTATCCATTCTTCCCTTCCCAACGCACACACCTGTGAGACACCGAGGGGCCTTCAATACGAATCCCTCAACCATCTTCACCTGCTTTATCTGTACCCTGACTGAGCCGATGCTTTAATAACCCTGCAATAAATGAGTATCACAGCCCTATTCCCTGGTCAATAAGGTTAACGCCTTAGCATGTCGTCAACACAGAGATACCACGATACCACCATGTTCTGTAACAACACACAGCTTTATCTCATTACTCATTTGCATGCGTGTTTCTATTAGTTGTTATTAACTGCTGTCGGGTAAAGGGCTTTTATTATTTTGAGTTGGAAAACAGCAAGAAATTGGACACTCTTGTCAAACAACCTTTTCCATACCTAATTTGTGAAACTGCTTTTTTGTCATCTTGGTAGGCAACATTTCTCTCTCTCTCTCTCTCTCTCTCTCTCTCTCTTTTCCCAAACATCTGCCTTTTTTCTCAGGATTTCTCTATATCACTCTTTCCCTTCTGTGTATACTGACTGACAGTGTGAGCATAGTCAGATCAGTAGTGTGTCGTTTACTGCCCTCAGTTTCCTGCGTGTGGTACAACTGGCAGAGGCCACTCTTATTGCCAAAGAAAAAAGTGCAATGTGTAAGGCAGAGGAAGGTTAGCGAGGGAAAGAGCAGAAAATGTATATATCGCATGCTTAAGAGAGAGTCTCTGCAGTGTGGTCGTCGTAGTTTGGAAATTTGAGTCTCATGGGATCGGAGTTCTGTTCCACTCCCTTGTCTGGCTTCTCTCATCTACCCCTAAACATAACAGTCATTAGTTATGTTTGTAATGTGTGGCTACAAGCATTACAAATAAAAATGGAACCGTGTATCTGGTTGTGAAAATCTATTGGTACAACATTGAAATGTAAGGTGCTGTTGTGTTGCATGTTGTGTGTCATTTGTCAGGAGGGCTGGTTAGTATGTATGCTTTTTATTAGCACACAAAAACTGCAAATTTGTAATAGCTGTACTATTAAATACTATAACTTCTGTATTTGACAGGCTTCTTGCTATTAATCACCTTACTGTAAGCAATTTCTTAATGTTGAATCAAGATCTTGCTTTCATTTTTTTTATCTTCATAATTTTTGTTGAATATTCCTGATACCTTGTACTGATTTATTACTCTTTTTAACTGATGTCAACCAATCGGAAGGACAGCACTTAAGACCAATCACACTTTTATGATGATTGTAAACTAAAGGAATAGCTCACCTAAAATGTAAAAAGTCATCATTTACTTACTTTGATGTTATTCCAGACCTATATGACTTTCTTTTGTGGAACAGAAAAAATATATTTTGGGGAGGGGGGAATTCTAAATATTTTCAATATCAGCATTTTATTTTGGGTGAACTATCACTTTAAGAACTTAAGAACATAATTTCTCTGAATACGAAACTTACATTTAATTTATTAACAGCTCTCCAGTGTATGTTTTCTAATAGTTCATTTTAATTTAGACACGAACAACTAATTGATCTCTAATCTGTTGATGAAATAGAGGAATACACTGAATGCTGATAAAGCATTGATGAAGGCATTTGACCATTAGTTCGGCAAAATCTGAATGAGATCTTTTAGTGCTGAATTATAGGGCTTTTACCATCTTAATCGCACAATTTATTTCACCTTGCGTTTGAGTTAATGAATTCCAAAACTTTTTTTGCAAAAGTATCCAAAATAGTGTATTATAACTAGTGTGCCTCTTCAGTAAGCTTGTATTGATCTGTCACAGCCGGTGTGTATTGACCAGAAGAGACTTTTACAGCACCATCTTTGCACAGCCATTGTCATCTCCGTACGTGATCGACGGCAGACACACTAGAGCTGGTTTTATCTACCCATCAAATATTTGGTGCTGGGGTGGAGGAGGATCAGAGAGATAGCGCGAGAGAGAGAGTGTGTGTGTGATTGGCATAGAGATGGGAGAAGAGATTCAGACAACCTCTTGATTGGGATCGGAAGACTCATTAAAATCAGACAGGTTTGAACCTGTGAAGCCCAGTGAAGGAAGGAACAAAGACAGCCCATCAGTGCCAGATGAACTAAGACCGATAAAAGACTTTGAGGGTTGATAATACAGAGCAGCTTGTAGGCAAACAGATGAAAAGCTCTCAGTCACTTAAGGCAGTGAACAGATCAAGCACAATGGACATTGTGTCCGTTTGCGGTTTCATTCTTTAGATTTCTCGCTTGGTTCTGTGCAAGTTTCTGAAACATCTAGAGACACTTTGTGAAGAGATTTTATTTTACCCCTGGGACTGCAAGTCTAATGGGCAAGCCCACAGACGAGCTGTTAATTAAAAGCAGATCTGTTCGCCTCAGAGTTGAAGTGGATCACAGTGATCTTACACAGCAGCGCATTGTATCTGTTATACTTTAGGACCTTATCCTCTATTGTTAGTGAGGTGCAGCTCAGTTCAAACCTTGTGCCATTTTAAAAAACTTTGACATGATGAGTACAACAGAAATGAGAGGTAATGGCTGCATGTGCACTGGGGGAATGTCAGTTTTAATTGAAAAGCTGTGTTTAATGGATGCTATTAATTTTGTATATGCAAGTGTTTCCACAAGCGTCCATTGTTGTAGAGTATTGTTCACACTTGAGCTTTATTAAACTGTCTCAAAGGCTCTGTAAATCTCTTTGTTGTGTGCGCGTGTAAGTGTGAAAGTACAGTGTGGACCATCAGTTCTTCTTCCCTCAGCAGCACACTAACACATTTCTTTCCATTCAAATGCTTTTAAAGTGTTTTTCCTCCCACCCGCTTATTAAACTCTAAAGAATTCAGACACTTGATTTCTGGACCCGAGTTAAGGTTTTAATCACGCAGAGGCTAATGTTTTTAATTTATTATTCATTTTGAAAATTTAGCTCCAGCTTGTAATTCTCATTGGACTTTTTTATGTTCCATAATGATGTTTTTCTCGTCAAGTCCAGAGAAGAGCTGTTTTCTGCATAACCACTGTGAGGAGAATAGCAGAGAAGGTGGACTATCTATCTATCTATCTATCTATCTATCTATCTATCTATCTATCTATCTATCTATCTATCTATCTATCTATCTATCTATCTATCTATCTATCTATCTATCTATCTATCTATCTATCTATCTATCTATCTATCTATCGTCCCTCTGTATAAGTGATATGCAAATGAAAGCGCTCAAGTGGAGAGTACTGTATGTTTCTAATCTTTAACTTTTGGCATGGACTCAATACAGCCTGGCACTGACTCTGATGGACATTACCAATATTAAAGCTTTGGCTGTAAAACAAAGACCTCTGGAAATTGTCCCCACGGAAATCCCTAGCTCAGACAAATGTGGACAGACATCCACGTGCATTCAAAAATACTACGTTTGCACACACACATACAGATATCATTTGAACATCTTAAAGTAACTTAATAATTCATAAAAAGATTTTGAGCATCTTTGCTTTCATATAGTATATTTGCCTAAAGGTCTGACGTTTTGGCTCCACATATAAATACACATACTCATCAGTTTACATTCCCATAGACGCTGAAGCAGAACTAGACACTGGGCCTCAGCTTCTCTGTTTGCTGATAGTCTTGATAAGATGCCAGCGTCCTCTTAAACTATTCCCTGTATTTTGGGACACTGAGTTGGATGTCCTTGTGTTGTTGTCTGTTAGCAGCAGCTGTTCAGTTTGTGTGTAAAGGTCAGCGATGTGTGAGGTTTCTTGTTAAAATGTTTTAAGGTAAAATGCTAATCGAATTTCAGTCATAATTTGTATGCAGTCCTTTAAGAATCAAATAAGATCTTTAAGAACTTTGATTCCTTTTAGGGTTGATTCCTCAATTAATCATTTATTGAATCAAAATGATGAATCATTATCATGTCATGGTGAGGACCAAAACATCTTTTTTGGGGGGAATCCTAATTTCTTACAGTACATTTTATATTTACGTTTTAGACAGGCTAGATTTGAGAGAATACACCCATTTATTTATTTTTCATATGTGATATTTTTTTTATTTTACCATGAATTGGAAATAAAATACAGAACATACTGTAATGTATTATTATGTCGTTATATTAAAAAAAAAATATCCGTCGCTTTGGTACATTTCTAGAATCATCCTTAGGATTTGCAAACCAGTTTAAGTGCATTTCTCAAAAAAATTCGTACAAACAGCACCACCCAATGGATTACCTGCAAAAGCCTGTGACTTGCTCAAAATCCTCAGTTAATCTCTCAAAAGTAAGTTGTTATGTCAATGAATAGATCAGTGCCATCGGAATAAGTCCATGTGTCATTGTTCACAAACAAGATAGTCAAAATGCTTAGTCGTGTTGTCAGTATAACAGTGTACTCTGTCAGTATTTTCGATGTAAACTATGTCTACACAAGACTGCACTTTATCTGTATGGCATATACATTTCAACAGCACAAATGTAAACATTACTCTATGTGGGATATTGATTGCAAGAGACTGGACAGTATTCAGTTACACTTTTAGTGTTGGTCTGTCAACAAATTACAGTGTCATGTCATTGCGATACAAAGGAAAAGAGGACTATATACACACATACACACACACACATACTGTATACGTACGTTTAATTTATGTTACATTATATAAGTATATTTACTGTATAATGTAAAATGCAAGTGGACTACTGTAATATACAATACCATTACAGTAAGTACACAGTATTACAGTATAGTTCACACTGTCTGATTACATTCCTGTTCTGTAACATTTGAATCATTGAGGACACGGTTGTTCTCCCAACATTCAGCTGTACCTTTCGACCCGCCTCAACCATTGTAAGGTCATGATTGAGAACTTGGTTCAAAATAATGGTGGTTATTTCATCAGAAACATGTCTACAATCTTGGCCTCTTCTACCTCTTCCACTGTTTTGCCTCCGTACCCTTCCACCACACATCCTCACTCCTCTTCTTCTTCCCGGCTGTTGACCCTGTTTGTTTCCTTGCTGTTCTTCCATTGTCAGATTTTGTAACACTTGTGTTGTGCTCTGTCTAAACATGTATATGCTTGCCAAATTAAGCTTCATGAGATGCACCTCTGAGCTACTTTAGAGAACTAGTTGATCATTGGTTGATCTAGCCCTTTACATTTCCCTTCATATGTCAATTCAAAATTCACCTCCGCAGTTCATTAAGTCAGGACACCTGATGTATAGAAAATGCTTGACAGTTTATGACAACTAGTCCCACCATTTTGCATTTAATGACTTATGCAAGGAACTAATGCCTAGATGTTTTGAGGATTAAGACTTCAACAGGGAACCAGTAATAATATATTTTGATCAACGTGACAAAATTAATTGATAATGTAGGAAACAGCAGACAATTGTTCTTTATCAATTACATGAATGTACCAAAGCATTTGCTATTTGTTCAAAATAATGATGTGCACAAGTGACTAGATGATGTGGAGGTTAAACATGTAGATTTGAGAATTTCAGTTGTTATCTGAGAAATGTACCAAAGCATTTTAAAGTCTGTATTGTAGAAAAACTGTATTATATCACCCATGCATTTACTCTTATGCTATTACCTACTCATTTTTGTTATTGGATATACAATTTATGATGTTCAGAAAAAAGCATATGCATTGATACTGTTTTCATTAGGTCTCTCACTCTTTCCCTCTCTGTCTCAGGTCCTTATCCTCTGGCTTGTATTCCCTCTGTAGTGTGGAGGGGGATGGAGCGTTGCGGAGGAGAGAGCCCTCGTCTGCGGGAGAGCCCCGAGCGACGTGGGAGCAGCAGTCCTGATATCGGTGGCCCCCCACCAAAGATGGGCCGTCTGGAACTCAATGGCAGTCCTACAGGTCACCGCAGTCGCCACAATGGGGCCTCACAGAGACCTCTCAGCGGTAAGACATTCACAACCTTTTCTATCCCTCCATTTCTATTATATCATATTACCTTTTTTTAGTCTTTCCTCTTTAAATAAAGTGGAGAACGAGAGAAAATAATGGTGAGAGAGATGGGAACAGGACATGTTGCAGGCCAAATTCAAACCAGCATCACGCACACTAGCACCATGGCACAATGTGCTGCCCTGGAGCACAGATTCTAACCAACCACTACACCACTGCTTCAACAAATATATATTTAGTGATTAGGGATATAGTTGTTATAGAATTTTATTTAAGTGAATAAACATCAAACAGAAAATCTAGCTACACATTAGCTAGACATATATTGGTATAGCTAGATACAGCATATCTAGCTATACCAATATATACTTGCATCATCAAGCTTGGTTTTCAATTTTATCGGACATTATTAAAATAGCCGCTCATAGTGCACGATGCAGATCAATTTAATCCCATACACCACTGTAGTTCAGCTCACAGGAGTGTTGTGGCCACTATAAGCTCAGTGAATTAAGTAGCACTATATAGTGCTGATTTATTCCCCATGGCCAGATATTGATTGCAACAGTAGCGTGTGTATCAGAAGGGGGGTCATATTGATTACAGCGATCCTAACGAATTGCCACATACAGCGGTATGGTCACAGCTGTGATTATTGAATGGCCTTCAATATGATTTTACACACGGGTAGTTGACACATAACATGGACATGAACTGTTTTAATTCAGGTTTTCATCTAGATTTTCTCCAAAAATAAATGACAAGTCAGATATCGCAATTTTTTTTTTCTAGATAGATTTATTTATTTGGACTTGCATCATCAAGCTTCATGATTCTCAGAGAAAAGGAGAAAATTATCTGGGCCAAATTATTAACAGTTATCTCATTTGTTTCTTTTTTTTTCTCTTAAAATGCTCAGAGAAACACCTGAAACAAATGTCAATTTAGTCCTTTGGTCTGACAAATTTATTTAAATATATATAAAAATATATATACACTACCAATATATATATATACTGTTGTGACTGCTTCATTATCATGTCCAGAAACCCGCATACAGTTACTCATGAAGGTAAAGTGGTTCTGACAAAAAAGCTGTTACATATTGTCCTCTAATGAAACATGCATTCCGTGTCCAACAACACACAGCCACAGCACAAGTGTCATATTCTATCATCACTCACACTTTGTAATCCCTGATGTTATGCATTGGGCCAAAATGTCATCAAGGTCAAGCTGTAATTCACATTGACAGCGAGCAATGTGTGCAGCCAATCATAAAGCCACATATCAGATATAGATTAGATATTTCTCAGGGGCCAAGCAACACATACTGTGTGTTTGTTCATGACTGTGTGAATGTGTGAGTATCATTTGCTGTACACCTCTGAAGCAGATTTGATTTGACAAAATATCTATGTCAACAGATTCTTTTCTTAAGAATTTTTTGGAATAGGTGGAGGAGGAAAGTAGTGGGGCTCTCTCTTCCTGTGCCCTGGCAGATGAGCCGAATGGTTAGTTATAATAAGAGGTTGTCTTGAAGCAGTCTTCTCCAAACCACAATGGAACAATAAAGAGTGGGCCACACGCAATTCAGACATGGATTCAAAATCACTCAGACACATGCCTGCATTGCTAAAAATCCTAAAAAAAATTTGTCTTGTTGTCCAGCTAAAGTATGTCAAACAAAGTTAATTTACTTGCAAATTTGCACAAGACATTAAGTCTGTTTTTCAGAGAAAATATAAATCTTATGTTTTACCTCTTCAGCAAATTATTTAAAAACAATTTGCCAATGGTATGAACTTAAAAATAAACTTAAAAAATAAGTTAATTCAATATACATTTTATGATTAGAATTATTATTATTGTCTAATGCAATTTTGCTTTTATCTGGCTGATAAAAATATACAAATTGTATAGGCTGTTTATCTATTCTTTCAGGGAACCCAACAAAAATGCTGATTTAAACATGTTCATTTGCAGAATGCTATATTTCAAAATATTTAATATTGTTACTTTAGTCAATGGCAGTGTCAAATTTTTTTATACAGTTTAAAGCAATTACGCAGTAATTATAGTAACAGTATAGTCCACAGATATGCTTACAAGTCTATAACTTGTGACGTACTTTAACATTCCTACAGAAGTCGAAAAAATATGTTCTGGCATTAAAGCGCATTAAAACAGACAATCAGAGACTTACTCAGAGTAAGTGTTGCAGCGCAATTAAACATATACCCACACACACACACACATAAAAATGAGTCAGACACGGGCTTCGCACACATGCTGTTATCTTATGATGAAACCGTACTCATACAGGGTATACAGGGATGAGCCCATGGGAGCTAGCAGAAAAAAGAGAGAGAGAGAGAGTGAGAGAGAGAGACTGCTGGGAGCTGCTGTGTGTTGACAGTTATATTTCCCTGTTGGGGGAAATTCACTTACTTGAATTGGCACCGGCCCCTGGTCTGTAATTCACTCCACAAGAGCATTCTAAACTGGAAGCCAGGGTGATTAATGGAAAGGAAATAGAAATATAGGAATTGACTGATTAAACCAAGGGGCTCTGGGAGCCATGCGTAAATGTATATGTATTTGAATGGAAGTATGTGTGTGTGTGTGTATAAATTAGGAGAGAGAGTTTAGTACTGCTCTGCTCTTATTAGTACAACTGGGATTTTGCCTAATGCTTTCAGCCTATATTTTCTGAGGGGTATTAATTAATAGTCTGAAGGCTATTGAGCACTTCAGGGAAATTGAACAAACCAACGGAGATTGGTTAGGCTTAGATTAACCAGGTAACTTGGATGGGATGTGTGTTTTTCAGGCATCATTAGGTACTGCGTACTATTTCTCAACAAGCCGTGAATGACTATGCATCCCGACATCCCATTAAAAGACGGGACTCTGTACCCACCAAATCACTTGCCAACATATTTTACAGGTTAATCATAAACGTTTTTTACTTAAATGTTAACAAAGTCAACACTTCTAAAATAATGTGTTAAGTTACAGCGCAATGAGCCGTAACCTCGAACAAGGCAGAAACGTTTGCATATCCGTTGGAGGCTCATGCAACTAATTTTATTAAGTGACCCTGCCGTTAGCACGCAGTCCGTTGACTTGAGGAGATATCAGCTCAGCTGCCCTGACAAAGTGGAGGGAGGCATCATAAAAAATGATAGCTTTAATGGAGTATAATGGAGCTGGTTTGATGGTTGGTTTGATACACAATCTGGACGGTTTGTCCATGTTGAGTATTTGCATGGGCCGGTGGACAACTGATTGACCCTGTCCAGCTTATTCAAATGCAATGATGAACCTATTAATCATTAATGATTTCAAATGAAAAGACTTTTCTCGTAAACAGCACTTGGCAACCATTCAAAATTATGCTATATACACTTGATCGAGAAATAGAGCAGTGGATGGAATTTATCCACTTTAATATTTAAATATTTAATATTTAAAAACTGTTTTGCAGGTCTGATGATTCCAGTCTTCTGCGTGGTGGAGCAGATGGATGGAGGGATGATATCAGATGGAGAGAGCCGGGAGGAACATGCCGAGTTTGTGCTGGTCAGGAAGGACATCCTTTTCACTCAGCTTGTTGAGACTGCACTTCTCGCCCTTGGCTACTCCCATAGTTCTGCAGCCCAGGCACACGGTGAGCTCAAAAGTGCCTTGACTCTGAGTGCATGTTCAACACAGTTGATCAATTTACATCTACAATTTCATTTTTTTTTTTTTTTTTAAAGAAGGAAAAAAATCTTACAAGAACTTCTACTTCCATTTCCAGTGTGACAAACCAGAAGCAATATCAGATATTTTAACATTTTATCTTGATTTACTACTTAATCGAGCTGCCAAAAGTTTTTATACAAAAGTCCCTTGTAGTTTACAATAATTTAATTTAATCTGTATATATATGTATATATATATAAAAAAAGTATTGCAGTTAATATAATATTAATTAAATAAAAGGCCATTTAAGTTTGTAACTTGGTTAAGTTTCTTAACAGACTTAAGTACACTTTTAAAACAGTACACTTTGTAATCATTTCAAATGTAAAGTACTAAATTATCATTTTAACTGTAACGTGTTATTTGAAAATGTATGTATTTTAAATGTACTAAATTTCATTCAATAGAAATGACATTAAGGTATACTTTAGTTTACTATAAATGCTTGTCAGTACATTCGACAATTGAATTTGAATTTAATTAATTTAAACTATAACACATTTTCATTTAATTGCAAATATCATGCAGTTACGTGTCCGAAAGGATTACATTCAGTTTGCACGTAATTAGATACATTTAAATTATATTATTTCAGTAATACGTGCACTTTTTAAAAGTATTCTAAAGTGTACATCTTTTTCATTCAGGAAGCACTTTACAATAAGATTCATTCATCATCACTAGATAATGTATGAGATATGCATAACAAAAATATATCTTAATTATATATTGTTTTACAATATTTATTAATCTAGTTTATTATGAATTCACAAATATACTGTTTGTTGTTAACTGGCATTCATTCATATAATACATTAGAGTAGATGTTCATTTATTCTAAACAAAATGATAATGTTATGTTTATTTAGAAATTGAAATGAACCTAGATTAGTAAATTCTGTAAAAAGTTTTGTTCAATTTTTTTATACCTAATGTGAATGAAAAGGAACTTACAGAAAAGTGATAATAATCATATTTATATTCTGATAACTAGATGCCTGAATTAAACATGCATTTTACCTGTGTAATCATTCCATAATACATACTCTTTCACATTCTATTTTAGGCAGTATGTTAGGCAGTATACAGTATGGAACAGTATGCACTGCACAGTATGCAGGGAGTAAAACACTAGTATGCCATTCCATTACAGTTCAGAGCTATTAGAGTGGCAAGTAGTGCTGGGAGGAGGTCTGGCTGTTGAGATGTTGACAGGAGAATATACAGTTTTGGGCTTATGTGTCTGAGAACACTGAGGAGGAAGGGCTTTTGCTCAACATAACTGAATCACAGACAGTCTGAAAATCTCATTAAACAAGAACAAAGGAAATGTCGAGGCAAAGAATGCGGTACTTTCACGTCACAAAAAGATGCGTGTGAACTGTATTTGTGTGTATGTGGTATTTGTGGGAATGCATGTTTGTGTCTGCTCAAGGTCTTTGTACTCGCATAGTATGTGTCCATTTTCTGTGTGTGTTTGTGTGTGTATATGGAGAATGTTTATGAGTATGTGGGCCAAAGAAGCAATATAATGCTTTACTTTATTGTTGTGCACATGATTGTCATCTCCCAGAAGATTGAGAGTTTACTTGTATTCTGTGAAGTATGAAGAAAATTTAAAACGGTCATTACTTCATGTTGATTCACGGTAACAAAAGACATCACTATTTACTTCATAGGTTGAGCATTTGGCATTTATGTGAACTTATTTTTTTGTAGTATTTGTAGTCACAGTTCACGTTCTGTACGTCTGACTAGAAAGAAGTTTGTTGTGTGATTTGATGGTGCTGCGTATTATTGAAAGGGTTTCTAAAAGTTTTGTCAGAAAAGAGAGAGCGAAAATTTAAGGCCACGTTTCAACCTTTAATTAAATGATCGTTCAAGTCAGGCTGATGAAATGTCTGCTACGTTTTTGTAGTGATTGTAGTTTTTAAAATTAAATGCTGCGTGGTTGTGTTTACAAGTGTGACTGCAGCTTGTTATTCAAAATAATGTTAAATAAGCATCCTTTCTCTTTTTGTGTCAACTAAATATAAACAGTAACGAAAACAGAAGAACAACATTAGTCACTCGCAGGTCAACAGCGTGTCTTTAAATTCACTCAAAGCACTCCCTTTAGAGATTCCTTTGAAGAGCCAAAAACAGGATCAATATGTTACCCACACAGCGACTCCTTAAGCCATTTGTGTAACCTCCAAAAATACCGTCATGTGCTATAAAATTAAACAAGTATGCAAATTGATAGAAGCGGCATTATGATTGGAAAGGCAGAATAGTCCTGTCTGGCCCACACAATGGCGCCACATCTGTGAGGAAGTCCCAGACGCTGCTCCTCTGAACGCAGAAACAGTATCAAAATGACACGGAGGAGGAGAGAACAGCAGTGGGAAACAAACCATTTAGACTCAATATAATCCACACACCCTCACAGTCATCAGTTCAGATGAGGCCAGATAAAAGAAAAGGTGAGGGATACGGCTAAAAGAACGCTCGCTCGCTCACGCACTAGCAAGATGCACTGACTTCAGTTTATTCCTAAAATGAGCAAAGAATGAGCG
Source organism: Rhinichthys klamathensis goyatoka (assembly GCF_029890125.1). Classification (NCBI taxonomy): domain Eukaryota; kingdom Metazoa; phylum Chordata; class Actinopteri; order Cypriniformes; family Leuciscidae; genus Rhinichthys; species Rhinichthys klamathensis. Next base: position 1,938,349 of record NW_026606867.1, read on the forward strand.
ATAGAAGGAAAGAGGGAGAGCTCTCCTCTCAAATGAATACTTTTTGTTTTTAAAGCAAGCGTTTATGTTAAATGAATAATTTCTGGCTTAAATTATACATTTTTTCCTCTGCGGTTCACAACCAAAATTACACAGAGTCCCATCTATTTTCTCCCTGTTTGAATTGTGTCCTGCATAGCTCTCTCGTAGTGGTATATTTAAGCTCCTCTCCCAGCACCGCTGCCTTTCTTTAATTAGCCTGACCAGTAATTAACTGGGAGATATTGTTTATTTCAATTATAAGGGTCTGAGTACTTTTATAGAATTGTATGGACAGACCTGTACTTTAAGGCTTCAGACAATTAACAGTGGTGATGGATTACAGCACTAGCGCATTGTTGTGCTGCCACGTTTGACATCCAGCCACAACAGGTCGAACTGGGGCATTTTGATGAAAATACGCTCTGTTGCCTGATAGAGGCCGAACCGTCACTTCTTTAAGTAATGACAATTAACTTATTCCCACTTTTAATGTAGACATTTGCAGAAATGCTTTACTTATAGGGATAGGCCACCCAAAAAATTGCGTTGTTTTGTTCGAAACCTGTATGCTTTTTTACCATGGAAAATTACTGGGGAATTCTTGAAGAATATTTGGGTGATGATCTATCTCAATCTTCAACGAATCCTTTGATATACTTAGATTTATGACCAAAGTGAGTAAGCCTTCCATCTGCCATCTGACACACCTGGCCGCCAATCAGAAACAAGTCAGTTCTGTCATTGTTGTTGCCAGGGGTCTTCACCTCTCTATCTAATTTTTTACAGCCATTTCTTTCCCAGACAAACTTGCAAACCCTCATGTCCTTCCAAACCTGTATGTATTTTTCTTTCTTCTTCTCAAACAACATTGGACCTCATTGACTTTCATTGTATGTACAAAAAGCACCAAGACATTTTGTGCTTCACACAGGTTTGGAACATCATGTAGGTGAGCAAATGATGACCACATTTTCATTTTTGGTGAACTATCCCTTTAACTAGCCTTTTCCACAGGGTCCCCCAAAAGATCATTTATGGATCTACAGAATTTTCAACAAAATACTGATATCATAACAGATGTAAGATGCTTATATTATGATATTATAGTAAAACCAAAACCATAATACATTCTGAAAGTATTTCTTAGGCCTGCCGTTCCTGTTTTATCATTTCCTGTGTATATTACTAATGATTGATAATGACACTATAGAGATGGTTTTCACGAGTGGGGCGTCCCTTCAATGGAGCCAAATCATTCAGAGCGGCAAGCATTAGGAGTTCAGTGCATCTATCCAAACTAGCTCTGCCGAAAAGAGTATGTGTGCTAGGGAACATTTTCAGACTGTGTGTGAGGTAGCGTTTGTGTGTGTGAGTGTGTATGGATGGATACACATAAGCTTTAGCCAAGCCACCAGCCAACCACATGAAAGCCCAGCACTGGGAGGAGGAATTTTAATGTGGCAATGGGAACAATGGTTTGTACTGGGGGAGGAAAATGACAAGGAACAGAGTCTTTCCAAGTTAAAAATGATTCATTAATGACATTACCACAGTCTCTGTATGATGCTAGCTCATACTGTAAATAGGCATACATTTTACCGCTTTTTATTGGAACAGAGCTCATTGCTTTTTTCAGATTGGTTGCAGTGAGCTGTCTGTTCAACATTGAATGGGGTAAACTCGCTGACGTTCGGGGCTTTTGAAATGTTCGACAGCAATTGAAATGGATCACTTAAAGTACATTTAGAGCATAACTTAAAGGGATAGTTCACCCACATAGTTAGTTAATAAAAGCTTTCTGAAGCGAAGCGATGCGTTTGTGTAAGAAAAATATTCATGTGTAAAATTCTAGCTTCCAGACACACTGCCATACGCAGTCTACTTACGCCTAAAGAGCAACTTACGTAACTTGTGAAGTCATAAGTAGTGTGTGCGTCATGGCGTAGTGTAAATATCAGCAGTACGTCGCATTACTCGCATAAGTTGCGCTTGAGTCTAGTGAAATCTGTATGTTCGTTTGGCCGGAAGCTAGTTATTTTACTTTATAAAGTTTAAAATATGGATATTTTCCGTACACAAACGTATCGCTTCGCTTCAGAAGGCCTTTATTAACCCCCCGGAGCCATGTGGATCACTTTTATGCTGGATAGATGCACTTTTATGGACTTCTCAAAACAGAAACGGCCACATTATATAAAGCTTGGAAGAGCTAGGAGATTTTTTTATATAACTCAGATTGTATTCGTCTGAAATAAGAATGTCATATACACCTAGGATGGCTAATTTTCATTTTTGGGTGAACTATCCCTTTAAAGTACATTTAGAGCATCTCAGTTCAGTCTTATTTGAGGCTACTGCTCAAAGTTGGAATCATCTGTCTTATATGTCTTGAATACTCAAGACGTCTGCGGTGGGCATACATTCAGCATTGCACAATAAGACAAAACAGCAGCGTTCCTCAAAAATCAGTAATATAAACACAGACTTGAAGAAGGAGGACAGATCTAAAGGTGGGCGGGGCACAATCACACAAATTGTCTTCATCTGTCTGACTTGCCTCTCTTCTTTAATTCACTGTCTGGGGAATACATCTCCACAAATACCTTTAGAACAAAGACAAGAAGATTGTGTCTCAGAGGGTAGAAGTTCACTGTAGTTACAAGGGTCACCAGCAGGGACGGCCCGTCATGTTGTGGTTCTCTAGGGCCCAACATACCTGGAGATGAATACGGGATGAATGCATGAAATTATGGATTTAATTATAAATGAAATATTATGAAACAAATGCATAGAAAGTCTGCATAACAGCAATTAGAGTATGCTTACCGTTTAATGTTTAAAACACTTTCGGATGACTGAAACAACATCTGTTAAAGCATAAGGCTTGTCACACTTTCTCAAGAATAATATGGGGAAGGAATTCAAGCACTGCTGATGAGAAATACTGTATGAGAAGCTAGATAAATCTGGATAAATCTGTTTTATAATGTCGGTGAGTTATTATTGTAAGTCTGTAAGTAATTAAATTTATTAAATATGTATTCATATTTTTTATTAACTTTAATTTATGCATAATTACATTTTTTTTATTTTGTACCATATTGCTTGCTCAAATTTTTTACTGACTGCACACTTTTCTTTATTTGCAAAAAACTGGTCTTTTTATTTGTATGTACCCTAGTCAAAAATAAATATACTAAAATGTATTTGAAATACATTATGTTATGCTAAGTATGCTTCAAATACATTTACATATTTATGTACTTAATATAAATACCCTGGAATTGTACTTTTACTTTACTTAATGCACTTTAGTTATCCGGAAATAGTGCTGAAGTATATTTGATTGTGCTAAAGTGGAACTATTGCTTTAAATATTTTTAAATATTAAGTAATATCTTGCATTTAAAGACTGATATTATACAGAGATCAGATGTTTAGAAGCAATCAGCCAATAGGGGAAGAAAACGGTGGAATGGGTCACACAGAATGTCTTGTTATCTCTAGTCAAAAAACAAACACTGAACTAAGAGAAAAAATGGAGCCCTTGCTAATTTACAAAAACGGTTTCTGTCCAAAATGAACTCATTCAATCAGTATTTAGTGGCAGCACTGGCATGGTAATACAGTGTCTGGATGGAGGTAAGTGATCCATCGGCATGTCTGTGTGTGATTGAGCAGCTGGAGCTCTTCAGATGACACAAACAGCCTAAAGGCAAGCACACAAAAAAATTACAGAAGAGAGAGAAAGAGAGCGAGAGAGGGAAGCTGGGTAGCGTCTGGGTCTCATTTAGTGGATAGTAATGTGATTAGCATTGTTTAGTTTTCACAGCTTCAGTCAGTCCTTCTTAAGACCACGGGAAATACTTTTGTGCAAGTGTTTGTGGGTGTGGATGTGTTTTGTATATCTATTCATTGCACACCCTTGGTTTTTGGTCAGGTTCACGTCCTGTTGTCGGATGTGTTGAATATATACATTCGCACAAGGGATGTACATTGACCACACATGCACACGAGCAGTGCGTGTTGAAAAGTGTTTACGGACGTGTGCAGTGTTTGGAAAACAGTTAATAATGCAGTGAGCACAGGGTCCAGTTTACATGTACAGCGCATCTTGACAATGATTGCGACATCTGGAAATAAATAGAGCGGAGGGCATAATAGATTCAGCTAATTCATTTTTAATAGCACAGTGTGGTTCTTGGAAAAAAATTATGGCACCCTCAGTAGATGCCACTGCTGCTTAGGTTTTATCCTCACCCTGATCTTTTAACCTATTCAGCTTCAGTATCATTTAAATAATTTATGTCAATGAAGAAAATTTGAAAGTGAATGCACTGAAATTGCCCTAAAAGTACATTTGAAAAGTTAAAAAGTCTAAAAAGATGATCACTGCTTAACTTTTGGCAGTTTACTGTCATTTTTATTGTGTTTAATAATAGTTAAACACATCAAAACATTTCTCATTAACCATTAAAGGGATAGGTAACCCAAAAATGCTATCATCATCTACTCATTTACCCTCATGTTATTCCAAACCTGAATGGTTTTCTTTCCTAATTGGAACACAAAAGAAGATATTTTGAAAAATGTCTTGGTTTTTTTGTCCACACTATAACAGTCAGTGAGGTCCTAATGTTGTTTGGAACTACTCTTTCACTGCATGGGCTGTAGTTGAAACATACTTCGAAATATCTGATTTTGTGTTCTGCAGAAGAAAAAGAGTCATATAGGTTGCCAATGACACGAGGACAGAATTTTCATACTTGCACGAACTATCCCTTTAAAATGGGAAGCAATTGACGTCCCTTCACCCAGGTCATTGTGGGATGGCCTTAGTTACCTGGAGTATTTACAAAACAATCAGATGGCATCGTTCATAAATATGGCTTTGTCTCACAATGACACCCCGATTACAGATTACTCCTCAGCCATAAATGCTCGTCTCTTCCTTTGCACAACAAGAGGCATTTATAACAGTCAATTTGGGTTAATCATACAATCATTGACCTGTGTTTATGACGGCCCATTAATGGAGGGTGGGGGGGATTGGGGGTGGACGTAATTGTCAGAGGCTGCGATGCGCTAGACGAGCGCCTGCTTCCTATATATACTCCTCGGTTATAAAAGATCCGCAGGCGCCCCTTGTGCCCGTAGTTATTGGTGTGGCCCTCAGTATGCATGATAGATGCTTCTTCCTGACCTGATAAGTATTTAATAGATAAAGCCTTATCATTGGTGTTATTGTTCCTTGCTGTCTGCTTTTATAGCACAAGATCAAGCACCGCAGAAAACGAGAAGTAAGGAAACAAAGTCCTCCGAAATGTGTGTTTTCCAAAATGTTTGATGCAATAACCCACAGGTAGTCTAAATTATTTCGCAAATGATAAATAAGACTAATTTCCCACTATGCTTCCTTGTCACTTAAAGGTGCTCTAAGCGATGTCACACGTTTTTTAGGCCAACACATTTTTTGTCACATACACCAAACATCTCCTCACTAACCGCTGGCTGCCTGTCCCCTGAACACACTGTAAAGAAACACGATCTCTGTCGACAGCCCAGGCTCCACAAACAGCAACAAAAACAAACTGGGCTAACCCGCTCCACGAAACATGACAAACAGTTCCAGCCAATCACCAACAAGAAGGACTTGGGGGCGGGGTTTGGGGGGTTAGTGCGCGGATGAGGAGGAGGGAGGGTCTAGCTAGCCTCCGTTTTGTTTGACAATACTTTAAAAGTCAACAAGAAGTGACGTCACTCGACATCGCTTAGAGAACCTTTAAATATCTTATGTATAATCATATATTTCGCCATTTGCAGTAAATCGTGTTGGTTTCCCACCTACCTTAATCCCCTCTTTTCAATCACTCCTTGTTCCCTGTCTTTCAATCATCATGTTTTGTATGCCCTCTAATGTTGATTTTTGCTGTAAGTGGGTGCTGGTGTGATGATGTAATGTGCCAGCTTTGGTTCTGGTTTGGTGGAGCTGCCTACTCAGTGGAGTGGAGCCCCTCCTAACTTATTCTCTTATTGAGATTTCATTACAGCCATCATTGACATGAGGCCATCTCTGATGATGTCATGGAAATATGCTACACAAATTTGCGGCACAATGAGATCAAGTGGGGTTAATCGACTCCCGCTCTCTCTCTGCTTCCTTCTTACAGGCATCATTAAGGTGGGCCGCTGGAACCCCCTGCCCATCCATTACCTGACAGATGCTCCAGAGGCAACGGTTGCTGATATGTTGCTGGACGTTTACCACATGGTCACGCTACGCATCCAGCTACAGAGGTACGAGACCACAGAGCACTCTTAATCCTTTCCCCACCATTGACTGAAATTTCCGTCATTTGTAAGACAACACTTCCCAGCCATAGACGGAAATTACCGGCTTTCCGTGTTTTCACTGTTATAAGATAGGGGGTGCTATAAAGCATCTTCTGAAAGAGTACAGAATCTCCTGATCAAAACACAGGCAAAGAAGAAGCAGAAACAATATCATATGTAAAATAACGCGATCATCAACATACCATGCTTTGTGGGTGTTGATGGACTCGATCTACTCCATCTGTGTTTTGATCTTCATTCTGAATCCCATCCAGACGTTGTTTTTGACAAAAGCACGATTTTCTCAGCTTTTTGCTCAAAACGTTGCATTTTTGTGAAACTTACCCACATTCAAGTGTAGATAATAAAAAAAGGCATGAAGCCAGAAAAGCAACTTTTTTCAAAAACGCTGGCGGGGAAAGAGTTAAAAATAAAGGTAAGTCCCTTGGTTCAGCAGAGAACCCTCTGCATATCTATAACCTTAATGGTTGTATGTTTTTTTAAAATAAATAAATAATTTATTTTATTTATTTATTTAAAAAAATTTATATATATTTTTTAAAACATTTTTTTAAATTAATACTAAATGTATTATAAAATACATTATGTTTAATACAAATTATTATAATATTAATATGAATAATAATATAAAATAAATAATTACAGGTCCAAATTTAGGTTTAAATCGCCAGCACAAACAACTAAAAAAAGTTATTTGTGGAATTTAAACAGGATATCTTGTGGTATCAGGTTATAAGACCCCTCTAATTGAAACTCTTAATTGATTTTATTTTATAAGTGAAGTGTAAGCACTTTTTAATTTTTTGTAGTTTTCTCCTGATGGTCTTGTGATGACTGGAAAGTCTCACAGTGTTTGTGCTGTTAAGTGAAATCATAATTTTTATATAATGTAACTGATAAATATTGTATTCTCTGTATACAAACTATGGGAAAATAAAATATTGGTTTGTTATATATAATAATTTATTATATAATGAATTAATTACCAATAATTAAGAATTTATTAATATTAATTGGTGTTATACTATATATTGTATTATTACTAATTTTGTTATTTTATTCTGTGCATTGAGGAAACAGGTACAAAAGTTTCCCTTTTCAATATATATTATAACATTTCAAGTGTCCAGATAATTAGGGGATTATTTTTCTTTTGTCAATAATAAACAGTTGAGCAAGCATCTAAAGCTCTGTGCATTATACAGTATAAGAACAGGAGGTACTGTAGGCCAGGGTCAAATTTTATCTGCACTTTTTCAATGAGTGACATGCCTACTGATTGCAGTTTACTTCTGGATGCTGAGGAAATAAACATAGACTCCAAAAAAGAGGATTGTAGGCATTGTGTAGTTGTGTACTATCCAGGTTTGTTTCCCTGTATCTTCATGATTATTGTTGACCTGGCCTGCTGCATGGTTTATTGATTTGGAATTGAAGATGATTACTGTTATGGAGGGATGAGTAATAATGTTTTATGTATACAGCTTTGCAAAACTGGAGGACCTCCCATCAGAACAGTGGAACCACGCTACAGTACGCAACGCCCTCAAAGAACTGCTCAAAGAGATGAACCAGAGCACCCTGGCCAAAGAATGTCCACTCTCACAGGTACAGTTGCTACCCATTATATTTTTTTTTCAAATCCAACAGTCAAAGATTTGGCTTTAAGAGGATATGTAAAGCATGTCATTTAAGATGATATGTAAAACATATACTGCTGGTACAGTACATCTATGCCAAAACTACCAACTTTAGCAGTATAACATAAAAGGAAATGTTGGGCTCAATATTGCACTGTGATTGCAGTTGTTCCAATCTATAGCGTCAGTACACGCTTAATGTAGCCTAAATTGTCTTAGAGTGTTTCATTCATCAATTCAAAATTTACTCAAATTCCCCGCATTCATGGGCCATTTCTAAAACCCAGAAATGACTTCACCATGAGAGAGAGAGAGTATGCGTGTGTGTCTATGTGGGTGTGCATCCGAGATTCTTGCTGTGCTCATTTCCAAGTAAGCAAGCAATCTTTGAGATTTATGTGATATCTGTGCATGATGTGTTTAAGTGGAGCTCTGTGTGGGTGTTGATCCTCATATCAATTGTTTGCATATGTGTGTGGCTCTTCATCTCCACTTGTGTCGCTGCGGCTTGAAGCTTGTCGCGGCTTTCGCGATCAGCCTTGCCTGGGTGGCTTTCCGCAGTAATGTGTTTTATAGGCCATTTATCATTGCAATTTTAAGATCTTGACCATGTGTGTTTATTTCCGTTATCCTCTGTCGTTACTCCTATTTCTTCCTTTTTACTGACCTCTCTCATTTCTTGGACTTTTTCCAGAGTATGATCTCCTCGATAGTGAATAGTTCCTACTATGCTAACGTCTCAACTGCAAAATGCCAAGAGTTTGGTCGCTGGTACAAGAAGTACAAAAAAATTAAAGGTAAGGCTTTTGCTAATTACTTTTTTGGTTATATTTTTTGTTATATGGTGCCATCTTAAAACAAGTGGGGAAAAAAAAGGCTAACCTGACTTCAGCACAGTAGACTGGTCAGGAAAGCATAGCTGCGTCCGAAATCGCATAATGTCTGAGTAGGTATTACATTTGATGAAGAACTTACTTTGTAACCATTAAAAAACTATGTTCTATATAGTATGAATATGTATAATTTGAATGAAAGCCGGACGTACTATATCCGTCATGTTGTCACTGTCAATTGACTTACGGCATCAGTTGCGTTGCGTCATTTCACTGCAACTGCCGACTCCTCTCCTGTGACCTTATGGAGAAGTAAACTGGCCCTTAGATGTTCACTTCAGAATTTTGCCTATCATCTGGGTACTTTGTCAAGCAATAGGTCCCCCACGTACTTTTCGACTCTTGTTTTATGAATACTATGAATTCGGACATACTACTCTTTTTAACATATTGTTCTTCGCCTACTATATAGTCGGGAAGTAGGCATATTCAGACAGTGAATGCGTTTTTGTTTTTTAATGAGATGTCCCATTTCTAGCGTGGTAAGGTGTTCAGGGTCATGAGCAAGTCTTGAGCTTTGTGCTGCGTTTTATACATTATCTCTTAACCCTCTGGGCTTCTTCGTAAATGGGTTACACTTAGCTTCCTCCCGGTCAAAAACGGACGAAGCCTTAAAATGTAACTTTACTTTTTCCCAGGATAACCAATCAAATATTGTTTTGTTCTATAATATTTTCTGATTATTATTTAGAATTTTTTGAATTTTTTATGATACTTTGCATTAATTATATAAATTTTATGAGTTATTTTTTCCATTAGAATTAATATATATATTTTTATTTTATATATATATATTTTTTTAAATCAATAAATGCAACATTTCACATCAAAATAGAGTGCCAGCCTAAAAAAAAAAAATGTTCAAGTAGAAGAGCGCCATCTAGTGGCTTTAAAAAATAGTTAAATGTGTGCAATGTCCTGTACCAGCCTGTAGGCTGCCTATAGCTTCCTATATAAATACATAGAAAGGCTTTTTGATTCCTTTTGTTGTTTTAGACATGATTTCTCTATCTTATTCGTTTTTTTTTTTATTTAAATACATTTAGATATTCTAAAAGACTACTTTATTTTTTTAACAATTTTTTTTAGATAAGTATCAGGTTTTGCATTATGATTAAAATCAAACTATAGCATTTGGTTAGAAAGGGAACACAATGCAAACATTTTTGTTACTCAGTATTTGATCATTCAAATAATTAAACAAAATAAGGGATGGTTAGTGATAATTCAAAACACTTTATACAGACATTTAGCAATAAATTGGTATTTTTTATTTATTTATTTTTGCATATTCTCAAAATTTGCTGTTGCAGTCTTACCAGTTAATCTCTCTCTCTCTCTGTGTGTGTGTGTGTGTGTGTGTGTGGGCATTTGAGAGAGATTTTTTTTTTCATTTATTGATTTTATTTTGCATATTCTACAAATTTGCTGTTGCAGTCTTGCCAGTATATCTGTGTATGTGTGTGTGTGTGTTTGTGTGCGTGTGTGTGTGTGTGTGTGTGTGTGTGTGTGTGGGGGTCTTATTTGCACTCTTGATGTTTTAGAGTGTCACCCCTTCATTGCTGTACACTTTTTTTCTGCACAGTGGCTGATCTGTAGCTTGTACCACCAAAAGTTTCTCTGAGTTTTCCTATTTTTTCATATTTCCCATTCATTTCCAATGTCGCCCGTTTTTGACCGGGAGGAAGCTAAGTGTGACTATTTTTTTTACGACCCTTTAACATATCAGAATCATCTCCTTGATTTTTTTGTGTGTTCATATAGGTAATACAACAAAAGTCACCAAGTTTCACCCCCATCCGATGAAGCAAAAAAATTAAACAATTCAAAATGTAAACGTTTTCGGTCATTTTCGGACGAAGAAGCCCAGAGGGTTAATGACTCCTTACACAGGATGGGGTAACCTAAGCCTCCTCACTTCCTAATAGAAACCACTGTTTCTTCCCCCAAAATGCTGCAGGGGGTCTCCAGCGGCAAGTCCTACTGGGAGTCGCCCCACAGCTCCGCTGTTTAAGCCTCTTAGCATCCAAATGCCTGTGACAATTTTCCTCCTCTCGTTGCCTCTTCAAAAAGTGAAATAATTACACAGCAGGACAGATCAAAGTGGGGGCTAAACCCCAAGTGCAGTGAGAGAGCGAGCGCCAACAAAGAATAAAGCGATTCTCGGCACGCTGACAGAGTAAGTGGTGTTGAGTTACACCGAGCCCCCTCCATTAGTTCTGCTCTTTGCCTCCCAGAGCTAAACACTCAGTCCGCATTGCCAGATGTGTGTGCCAGTGCGGCGAGACCCCATTGGATGACTCACGTGTCAGTCATACGATTGTAAGCCGAAGTTGTAAAACTTTCTACTCATGAAAGAATGTTGTTGTTTCATTGTAAGCGTGATTGAGTAAGTAAGTGAAAGCTTTTGTCATTTACCATGCGTTCCTTGTGTCTGTTTTAGGGGATTATTTGTGGCAAGGGCGGGAGAGCTCGGAAATCAAGGGTAAGCATCTACGTTTTGATGTTTGTTTGGGAAAAGACCTGTATTTGATTTGTCAACCAAAACACTACAGAGTTTGTTCTTGTGTCTGATACGCATATCCATTCCTCTACAGTTGAAAGGGACAGTCTTGCTGACTTCTGTGTATTAGCCCAGCGTCCGCCCCCTCACCTGGCTGGTCTAGCACAGCTCGGTCCGTTGAACAGCACCAGCTCTCTTGTGAAAGGTGGCTCTGGAGAACCTCAGAATTCAGCCCAGTCTCAGCCTCCATCCCAAGGCCAGCCGCAAGTTTCATCATCTCATGGGCAGCTCCACCACAGTCCTCCACTACGGGCACAGGTGCCTCCTCCACCTCCGCCTGCCACCTTGCAACCTCTTTTGGCACCCGGAGGACTTCTCTCACCCCAGCTCAGTCCACAGCTGGTGAGACAGCAGTTAGCCATGGCCCATCTTATCAACCAGCAGCTGGCCGTCAGCCGCCTCCTGCATCAGCACCCGCAGGCTCTTAACCAGCAGTTTCTCAATCACCCACCCATCCCGCGGCCTAGCAAGTCTGGTGGCCCTGGAGAACCCGGGTCCAACCCCTCGGCTGCAGAAGTCTCATCTGATATCTACCAACTGGTGCGAGATGAGCTAAAAAGGGCCAGTGTCTCGCAGGCAGTGTTCGCTCGAGTTGCCTTCAACCGTACACAGGTACAGTACAGACAGCATGGTGCTGAAATAGTACACATATTGTTCGCAGGATGGAGACAGTTCAAAGAAGGTTCACCAAGTATAATAGCAAAGAACTTCTTCAGAACATACCAATCACTTAGGTGGGGCAATGTATTGAATATTCATGATGTTTTCGTAATGATTTGGCTTGTGTAACATGAATATTACAATGATTTTAATGCACTTTTTAATTGTAATGGTCTTTTTGTAAAGACTAATGCAAAATACATAAATATTGAGAAATATATTGAATGTCAGCAAACATCTATCACAAAAAAAGAATATCACAACATAATATCTATAAGGTTTATTGCTAGCCCTGGTCACTATCCCATACACAGACTAAATTATGTACAAATCTGGACTAATCAAGTCTAATTTGGCACTGAACTAAATACAAGAGGATCATCAAGGTGTCAAAGTTGTTCTGTTGGAGGTTTCAGATCTATGAGTCGCTTTGAGCATGTCAGCGTGATTGCTTTGGTATCCAGAGGTTGGATCCTCTCATACACCCTCTCAGCGGAAAACACACCTGGTGAATTCACAGAGTCACTGCAGGTCTAAATTATGTTCAATTACATCCAACATCGTGCACAGTCAGTCAAAGTGTGGGTAGAGAGTCCTACATGGTGCAGGTGAAGTAACTGCATAAATGTGTTGCGGAAAAAAAGAGCTTCCTCTGTGCTTACGTATGTGTTTATGTGTGTACACCAGGGCCTGTTGTCAGAGATCTTGCGAAAAGAGGAAGACCCACGCTCAGCCTCTCAGTCCTTGCTGGTGAACCTCAAAGCGATGCAGAACTTCCTGAACTTACATGAGAGCGAGAGGGACCGCATTTACCAGGAAGAGCGAGAACGCAGCATGAACCCCCCTGTGAGTCTGCCCCCAAGCACAAACCCCAGCCCTGGGGGCGTCCGCATCTCTCAGGTACCCACGTTCTCACACTTTACTAGGTTCAGCCCCCTACAAATCCCTCTTCCCCTGTTGCATTTGTGTGTGTATTATTGACTGGGTGTAAAAATACCTGAAAGCTTTTGTTGTGTCTGATTCTGAATTGTTTATCTGTAGGCCTATGAGATTGCTTTTGTTTCTTGTCTGAATTCATGTGATCTATTTACTTGTTTTGTTTGGCTTACACTTTGTTGTTTTCTTTGTATTCCGTATCAGGTTGTAATACAGCTACGTTTTTTTTTTTTTAAATGCAAGAACTGTGTTTATTAAAGGCTGGAATATACTACACGACTTTTAAAATCTGAAGAGATTTTAAAATAGTAGGCATCACACAAGTGCCGACTTCGTAAATAGTTATTAAAAAAAACTGGGCTTCATATAATAAACATTCACGGACTACCAGACTTTCAAGTCGTTCAGAACACAACAAACTCAAAAATTAGCTCAAAATATCAAACATGTTTTATATCCTCCGACTGGATGGAATCATAGTCTGGAGCTAAAAAATTTTAGTCTGTGCTTATCATATGTGATACCACAAAATCAGTCATAAGTCGCAAGGGTATATTTGTGGCAATAGCCAACAATACATATGGGTCAAAATTATCGATTTTTCTTTTTTTGCCAAAAATCTTTAGGATATTAAGTAAAGATCATGTTCCATGAAGATATTTTGTAAATTTCCTACTGTATATATCTAAAAATATATTTTTTTGTGAGTGGATGCAGCAAAATTGAGGACTTTATGGGCAACTTTAATGGCAATTTTCTCAATATTTAAAATTGTTTGCACCCTCAGATTCCAGATTTTCAAATAGTTGTATCTCGGTCAAATATTGTCCTATCCTAACAAACCATACATCAATGGAAAGCTTATTTATTCAATCTCATCTTCAATTTCAAAATGGACTCTTATGGCTGGTTTTGTGGTACAGGTTCACATATGCTATTATATCATTTATGCAAAATTCTGTGAAAAATGTTAATTCCAACTGCCCAAAATCTGCTGAGTGGCTCTGATTTTTGGCAACTAGCATCGACTAGTCTGGCAAAAATCTGGGCAAAAGTCTTGTAGTGTATTCCAGCTTTAAGTCAGTGTTATTAACGCAGCTATTATTCTAGTATGATGTAAATTATATTTTGTCTTTGAATATTAATACATATTGACATACTGAGAATAACAATTTGGATAATTCACTAAAACAACCACTATGACTTTCAAGAAAGTGCCGTCTGAGGGTCAAACTAGCTAATATCTGATTGCTACCTTCTTATTGCTAATGTCACACCATACCTCCCAATGCAGAAAGTGTGGGAGCGCAGCATCGATGAACAGTTAACTCCTGACGCGTGGGCATCTATTTGGAAGAATAAGACCAAAATCACAAACTCGGTGAGGATTACATCATCACTCACTTCATTTCCTCATAGAGTGTACCTCATCCGAGACCTCCATGATCTATATGAGTAGTGATCAGTTGTAGGCATTACACTTTTCTCATTTTGAAAATAAATGCTCAATAAGTCAAGCTACTACAGACGGTCAAATTTATACTGTTTATATGGAATACTGTTTATACTAATGTTTGTTAGAGATTACAGGGTTCACACACACCCATTAAAACTTCAGGTTCACAAGCTCTCGTCCTTGATTCTCTAAAATTACAAATTCTTGAAAGCATGGCTTTGCTCCTGTCATGGCATGTTTATATTAAATGACCTGGAACCTGGTGCGTGGACTTTCTAGAATGCTTGTATGAGGCATATGAATGCGTCTGCTTTCAACCTCAGGACCATTGGTGAATGAACCCATGCAGATAATAAAAATCCTTCTGATACGAGAACAAAGTTCTCATTCTTTGGTCTTAGGGAATGTGGTTGTGTATTATCATTACTATTATGTCTGTATGTGTTTATCTTGCAATCGTTTTTACTGGGGAATGTGAGATTACTTGCCTGTGCCTGCAGAGCAACTTCAAACATTGAATGAGAAAACACACCACTCTAAAATCAATACACCATACTTCAAACATGTACAACAAAGAGTTTACTTATGGATGCTTTAATGATTTATCTGCTAAAATCTCAGTACATTGTAGGTATAAACAAGGGTCTGAAATATCATCCATGAATGTTCTCATATTGTACTGTCTGTAGCAATTACAGTATGAATGTATAGCTAACCAATCTGTCTTCTTTGTTACTTTTAACTTTGACCGCTGGACCCTCACAGTCCAAGACTTGTGGTCCTAACCCTGACCTTCCCCTGAAACTGGAGCCGCTGGTTAACATCACCTCAGCCGTCTACGATGAAATCCAGCAAGAGATGAAACGGGCAAAAGTGTCTCAGGCACTTTTTGCCAAGGTGGCAGCCAATAAGAGCCAAGTAAGAACTGATTCAGTAATTATTTACACGTTCTCTCGTAATTGTTCATAATCCTGACGTGTTTCCATTCTTTCATTTTTTTAAATAACTAGTTCTAATTTCGGTTAACTATTTTCAAATAACAAATACACAGAGAAAACATAATACTTTTGTCTTCTACTTTTCAAGGACATCTTATACATAAGTTTCCATTGTATTTTATTGTACTGGAGAATTGAATCAACTTGGTATCTTCATATGATAATTGTTAATAATACATTTAATTCATCGAAGTGTACACTGTAAAAGTGAGGTTGGTTACTTGAGGTGCTTTCAGGTGCTTCTGCTTAAATGGATTTATGAACTTATAGCTTCTCGAGGGACCCTTTTATTATGGAAATAATAATTAAATAATTATTAAATATATATAATTTTAAAAAATCTATTTTTATGTGCTTGAAATATTGATGGATAGGATATTTGAGACAGTGATTGTTTTATTTTGAAAAGACCAAGCTTACACTTAGCTTACATGTTCTTTTCTCAGTCAGTGTAGGGGAAGTAACGGTGTCCGTCTCCGTCTGTGCAGTAATTTATATCTGATTCTGGCGCGTCTCTGTAGTTGATAAACAAAAACATCAACATCAACAGATAGTCTGATAAATGCCTTCCATTTATTCATCTCTGGCTCACCATTCCAGATCCTGCCAAAGGATCTCATTCTTTCTTTCAGTGCTTTTCTCTTCTGTCCAATGAGTCATCGTGAATTATGTTGTAATACAGACGTGCATGCAGTGTTCCATAGAGTGATCTGATTACTGTTCTCATACCTTTTACATTGACACTTGTTCCCACATAGCTATATAAAGAATGCAGAATATTGTGACTATATGTATGTGTATATGTGTATGTGTTGCAATGTATAAGTGCAATAGTCAGTGCTTTTGAGGCCTTTAAAATCTCAAATATTTTCTAGCTGTAAACTGTCATTGTAGCAGTTATAAAAAGCACATCATGGGAATCTACTTTTGCTTTTTTTTGTTGCTTTTTTAATGTTTTATAAGCTTTAAGCTTATTCATAAAGTTGTCCAGAGTCCAAAATTAACACCTGGCAAAACACACTTCTTATTTGCTTTGGTGAGCAAATAAAAAGAGCAATTTAAATTTCTATTTTCCTCTGTCATACATAAAAATAAATTTACAGTTTCTGCAAAAAATATTAAGCAGTGCACCTGTTTTCAACATTGCTAATAATAAGAAATGTTTCTTGAGCAGTAAATCAGCATATTAAGGCCTGTACACACCGGGACGAATATCGGCTCGCGTTATTCGTCAGCGTTTTTCAACGCGTTTTTTGTGTTCACACCCAAGCGATTTTCGCTGACGATGAGCCGAGTGAACACGCAAATTCATTCCCTGACATTAGATGGCGCTTAATGTAAAACAGAAATACCCCGGTCCACAAAGTGGCGCTGCGCAACTACGCTTCTGACACTCGCTTGTCACTCAGAAGAAGAGAGCAAGTTTGTCGCGTTTGTCATATAGTTCTTTATTGTCGTTGGTGTCTCTTTATAAAGACACCAACAAGACCAGCAGCTCTACATTCATCTAGCCTTGCATCTTCCTCGTCTTATTTCTTCCCGGCAGAGTATAGACGCTGTATATCTTCTTCGCCATTACGTATGTGTGCTCAGCAAGACCGTTTTGTGTTTGAGCGCCCCCAAGTTGTGTTTTACTGTAACTTCAGAAGCTCCAGACACGTGAGCAAAAGCGCCAATCTCATTGGTCGGATAGTTTTTGACGTGGCGCGTCAAACCAAAAAAACGAACCCGAGGCGTTTTTTAAAAAATGACGCTTTTACGCGTGGCGTTTTTACGCGTCGGTGTGCACACTCGCATAGGCGCCCTTTGTTTAGTCACGAGGCGTTAAACGTCGGCGAATAACGCGCGCGAAATTCGTCCCGGTGTGAACAGGCCTTAAGAATGATTGTTGATCAAATAAATGCAGCCTTGGGGACATTTCTTTTGAACAGTAGTGGATATCTATGTATCTGTCTATCCATCCATATATCCAATTGTTTTAAATTCACTTTTAGAAAATGTTAGTGGCCACATTGTCTGAGTGCAAAGGACAACAATGATAATTTTCTCTAATTTTCTTTCAGCTAATTCTTTAGCTGGAAAAGGCATTCATTTCAGAGTGTTGATAAAGATTTTTTTTCAAAAGCTATTGGACCATTTGTTTGTCTCTGTCTCATTTAGATCAAAGAGAGATAATTGATTTAGTCAAATATGATCCCACTCCCAGCTGCGCCTAATTCTTTCCATGTAATAGCCTGAGAGAGCTTTGGTCTCTGCTGCTCACTTTACTGAGGAACTCTGTGTCATTGCGGCATGGCTTTGCAGGTGTGACCACCTCATCTAAAGGCATGTTTCAGGGGCATCTTTGCATGTTTGCGTGTATGAGATGTGTCAGCAAAGTGCTGCTCTGGTGGTGTGTATATATACCAATGTGTGCGACAGATGTGGTTAGGTCTCACAGGTCTGGGGTCGGGTGGGGGGTCACGGTTGAACGCGTCCATCTGCTGCAGCTGGCCAGGAGGAGCTGAGGGAGAAGGAGAGAGAGAGAGAGATGCTCAGGTCATTAACAATGTGTGCTGGAAGAGGTTGGCTGCACACAACAGCTGGTGTCAAAGACTGGACCAGTCTAGCAGAGATAATTAAATCTTCCTAATCTCTCACCATTTCACTCTCTCTTTCACACACTCTCAGCTCTCTCAGTGCACTTGTGATGCTTTGTGGTGGTACTTGTTTACTGTAAAGTGAACTTTACAGTCATAAAAAAAAACATGAATGAGGGGTGAGTTGTTTCACGTCACATTCTGCCCATCATTCCTATATATTCAAGTGACATAAATGCCCAAAAAGAGAAGAAAGTCCCTATAGCAGAGCTTTAGTGGGTAGCCTATCCAACTAAGTAGACAAGGCATATATTGATACTATTTAGTGATATTGTTGGAAAAAATACCTTCAGCTAAACAAGACATGCAATGAACCCTTTTTCTTTCTTTAGGGATGGCTATGCGAGCTGCTTCGCTGGAAAGAGAGTCCCAGCCCAGAGAACAGGACTCTCTGGGAGAACCTGTGTACCATCAGGAGGTTTCTGAGCCTTCCGCAGACAGACAGGGATCTAGTGTACGAAGAAGAGTCCCGCCATCACCACAGCGAACGGCTGCACACTGTACTACACTTGCCCACTGACCCTCAGGTGAGTTTTTTGAAACATCGAATTGCATACTTCAAATACGTATGGCAAAAGAAAGCAGTTGAATGTGGCGTTTGCACTGCAGAAATGAAATGTTCCTTTATTCCTCTCAGTACAGATAGACCATTTATTAAATGTTCATTTTGATCTTCTATAACTTTCTGATGACAGGCAGATGAAATTAACAAAACCGCCTGCATTTATGTCAAAAGCAGATATTCAGTCTATTATTCAAAAAAAATATTTTTAACAATCTGACCCTAACTTTTCAGCATTTTATTTTATTTATTTTATTTTACTTTAAAGTTCTCTCTATTGCCTGTTGTTTTTTGCCCCCAAAAAAGCCTGTTTAATTCTAAGAGAGAAGGTGTTTTTTTCCTGCGAGAAACCTTGATTAATATTAAAAGTAAAAAAATTATAATTTGACCCCTAAGTGTATAAGACTTTAGTGTTAAAAGTGGAGGGAAAGCGAATTTCACATAAATATTTTAAGCATAATTATCTTAAGATAATATGAATGTGTGTTCATTGTGTGAATGCACACTTCTTTGAGACTTCATTTTTAATATCAGCATCATTCATACAGCATTCCTGCCAACAGCTAATAACCCAGCACACCCCAACCTCTTTAATCACACACACACACACACACACATACACAGAAATCCAAATAACGCGCTACTGATTAAATGGACTTTCCCCTATGCCAGCCAGGGTCATTATAATATAGACTGTGGACACACACTTTTCCAGTATTAACATAGACACGTATTCATTCACAGTATGCACACACACATCTACACACTAATACTTGTATGTAAATACATGCACACACAAACTGCATACACATAAATCTACAAACACTTGGATCAATGCTTTCCACCTTCTTTTAACCTACTCTTCTTTCTCACCCTGCCAGTAAAGCATTGTGGTTTAATTCACTCACAATGATTGCTGTTTATTAACATTTATTAACTTAAGTTAAGCAGCCGTATTAAGATTAAGTACTAACAAATGGAGACAGAGTGACTCTCAGTTACTGTGTTGTTAGCCCATTGCGCCTCTTTCTCTCTCGCATGCTTTCTCTTTTATGTTAGTGGAATAAACAGTCTGCTGGCAGCATGTGTATGTGTGTAAATATACTCATTTATGTGTTTTGGGCGCAGAAGGAAATGCCCCATTAGGACACACCCTGACAGACAGTGCCACCACAGCCCTGATATTAATAATTACGGGAAGAGAAGGAACACTCGCAAATCTCATACACACACGCGCGTGTAATGACTCAAGTTTCTTTAGAAACTCCACAATGACTTTGGCCATGAACTCTTGCACAACTTTTATCATAAAAACACATAAGGAAAGTCAGCATTTACTAAAGCATTGTTGTATTCATAATCACTTTTTAAAGTATTTTTTAATGTGATGTAATATTAATGTATTGATCATTTAAATAAATTCATAAATTACACTTCACTGAGCCATTGTTGACACTTTTGTGTACAGACTATTTTATTTCTAAAGGAAATTAAAAATGAGACAGGTTTGACAATATTGTTTTGTGTCAACACGTAAATGCCATACATGAGCATGTTGCTGTTGTTGGTGGGGTTTTTTGTTTTTTTTGTTGATGTAGTTATGAGGGACCCTCTTTAGATCCCCAGCAGCCCCCTCGGCTCCAGCCTGCCTGCCACCACAGTCAGCACATGTGTCCCAGCTGCTTATGTATGAGCATGTTAATGAATGAATACACATGCAACACATACATGTATACAGTTTATTTAGCAGATACCACCTCAGTGTGACCAACAGACTACACTGATGTATTTATTTTAACCTATAAGATAATCAAACATAACTCAAAGATCCAGCACAAGTCCTCCTCTGGTTTGAACCATGAAATCCTGTTACATTCACATGTCAGACCAAATAAAGCATGTCATTTGTGTTGTCTCATAAGACAATGCTTGGTGTGTACATGGATATCCTTGAAAAGAACAGCATTGCAGAATTTTTTATTGTCGTTAACCAAAAGCTAATTATTACAATATTATCTTTAAAAAAAAACATTGCTTTGTATAAAATGAACAGTGTATCTTTTCTCTACCCTTTTAGGATACATTTAGACCTTTTATAGAGCATAAATAATAAACATAAATAGTGTTCCAAAGCAGTTTTATAAAGAATGTTGTCATTCTCTTTTATTTTTTGTCTTTGACTTTTATCAAATCCCAAAAAAAATTGTGACCTTTTTTGCAGACTCCCTAGCACCCATTGTGCCCCCCCCCCCCCCCCCCATTGTGCCCCCCCCCCCCCCCCCCCCCCCCCCCCCGCCGCCAAGGGAACCCACGTCCCATTTTTTAAAAATGAATCATGGCGATTTTTTTTTAAAGGTTTCAACCATTCAAGGATGGGTCCGTGTGAGCCCCTGGGTGCAGCTTATCTCACCTTAGGGACAAACTCAGTCACACTAACACAATCTAGGTGGCTGACCTGGTCCCACATCGTCCTCACGCTGTTTCCGCAGTGTGTGTGCGTGGTCTTAAGTGCCTCTCTTTGCTCATTTGGCAGGACATTTCTTATGAATAATTTCTCCTTTGTTTTTGCTAAATTGGATGCTGCGATGTGCACTGGAGTGCCCCCTAGACCCTGCCATGTGGTTTGGGACCCCAATTGAGTGCTGGGGTTGGAGAAGAGCGAGCAATGCACATACTTGCTTGCTTACACACACACTTAGCATGGCAAACATTTTCACGGACAATACTGACCCTTTAATAAAGATATTAAGGCCTTATTCAGAGCTCAGTGAACAAGTCCTGCAGCTTTTGTTTAATCAAGTATTTTATTTAATATAATATAGTATTGATTTAATTTAATAGGGTATGGAAGCCTGTTTCTTCCTCAGTGTGAAAAAGTAAAAAAAGGTAATAGCAAGATTTGAAAGTTTGAAATAAGTACTAGTCACAATTACGCGATATAAAGTCACTGTGTCAGATGTTGCATTTACAAAGAAAATAATATACATTTTGAGATAAAATGTAAGTTTTTTTGTACTCTGAGGCAGTAACATGCTTTCATACTAGGATGAGTGATTAATGTGTGCTGTGTTGATAAATAAGGTTTAATCATCGTGTTGTACTTAGTTACTTGTTGCCTGTTTCTTTTATTTTTGTGGATTGCCTAAACTCTACTTATTCTTAAAATATATCAAGACACACACACAGACACACACATACATGACTCGCCCATTCCTGAGGTATTGCAATGTAGCAAAGAAAAATTATGATGCACATGATAATTGGAGAAGGTGAAGTCATGCAAAAGCAAACCAACAGGAAAGTGTCTTTCTCATCATTACATATTTATCTGCCTGTTAATGGCATCTCCAGTGGCAACACAGCCCCACTTAATCCTGCCTCCGCCCCCACGAGGGCCAGTCCTCATTAAGAATCAACTGAATTTTTTATGTTCTATAATTCTTTCATACTTCACCATAATTTGCCTTGATTTGTGTTTAAAGAAAAAATTATACTTTTTCTTAATGCAATGAATTCAGAGACCCGTCCTTGGAATTAGAAAAGTAGGAAGCGATGGAGATGAACACTGAAAAAAAGAGTTCAGGGGAAAAATGGAACATTGAAAGAAAAAAGAGTTCAGGGGAAAAAATGGCCTTGTGTCCAAATGTGACTCCTGTGGTTGAGAAGACTTTGTTTAAGAACTGAGTAGGTGAATGAATTGGACGGTGGAGGTAATCGGAGGTTGGCTTTATAGCTAAAGCAAGATTTTAAAAATGGAATTACTCCTCTGGCCTGGCAGAAAAACTCTTCATTAGCGTCCACTATTAAAGCACAGGAACAGGCCTCTTATGATTTACTATGAATTTGATTTTAGAGGACTCACACTCCATCTCTGAATTTGAAAATATCCCTTAGGATGCCAAAACAATGCTATAAGTTGCTATTAAATGTGTGTGTTGTGCATTTTGGATTGTACTGTACATGTGTCTTTGAAACTTAACTAACTTGTTCCCAGATTTTCATAAAATAATATACACAACAAGAAAACATATACACGATGAATGGGTTTGTCAATGTGCGCGTGTGTGTGTGTGGTCTCTTTAGCTAAGCTAACGGGTATTTTGTGCTGTTATGCCTTGTGGTCAATCTAATTATTCACCATCTTTAAACTTCTTCAAATTTCTTTTTCCTCATCCTTTCTTGTGGCCTCTGTTTGTTTCTCTGAGACATGGAAAGTAATACATTATGGAGAAATAGAGAAGAAAAAAGAACAAACCTACACACTTCCTGTAAAGCGCCAGCCCAAAACAGCCCCCACAAGTGAAATCGGAGCAATTTCATGGTCTGGCCTGCCCTCAATATTATTTAAAAAATACCCTGTTATTATTTAGGGAATAGAGAGAGAGACAGAGAGAGAGGCGCATGACTATTATCTTTATGTAGGTCCTTTAATTTTAATGCACCGCAGATTTATAGCTTAGCATTCCAGTGTGGAGGCACTGGGCACCCCACCCTGGTCATAAACTCAGCAGGACAGCGCCACAGTATTTGATAGCTCAGCTGTGACACACTGCACCTTCCCTTGTATCAGAGCTCACAGATAGCCTACCTCTTTCTTTCCTGTACTAAATATATACTATTTACTCCTAATCCTATTTTACCACTGTTTTGCACTCTATTCCCCCAATCCCCCTTCCGTGCCTCTCCCTATACCTACGTACTTTGCCACCCACACAAGAAGAAAATGGCAGATTCATTGACATATGAAACATATGGAGGGCCTCAGAATCTCTGTAAAAACAATAGTGTAGCTCTGTTAGCCTACTAACTTGTTGGAAAATGCTAATAGTTACACTGTGTTTGTACAAGACAATATCATATTGCATATGGTAACAATTTTACATCTCACGTCAAAGTCAAAAGTGTCATTTCTGGCTGTCTTTGTTTTGGTGTTTGCATTACTTTTTCTGTTAAATTTAGCAGTCACTTGTCTATGCTAACAGGGATAGGATGTATCCCTGTCAAAATTACATGAAAACCAACTTATCACTACATCAAATGTAATGTTGTTTTAAAACACATTTCTTCATAACAGATTTTTTTGATGTAATTTATTTTGGTTTTGGTGAGTATTTGTTTAGCTTCTTCCTCTGTTGAATTAAATGTGGTTGATGTGTCAGCTCAGATGCTGTTAGTTGCCTTGATGCCCTCAAAACACGATGCAATGACAAAATATTCAATCTTGTGGAATTATGTGTACAATATACAAAGTTAAACAATCATAGCCTGGGGCAGTCTGGTTGGATTTTTACCAGAGTTGATCACATACTTAAGTGCAGAGAGGACATTAACTCCAAGAGACATTCATTGAAAGGACACTTTGAACTGTTAAGCAGTTTTCAATTATTCCATACTGCTGACTCTTGTTTATAAGTTTACTAATACAACTTCTCATCTTTCTCACTAGGCACTTCACAGACAGCCCATGCAGCCGCTAAAGGACCACTCTCCAATCCGAGAGGACCCTGTTCCCAGTTCTGGAGCCGAAGAGAACCCTCAGGCTAATGCAGGTTCAGGCAACAGTGGAGGGGTTAGCAACATTACCAAGAAACCTCGCTCCCGCACCAAGATCTCTCTAGAGGCTCTAGGCATTTTACAGAGCTTTATCCAAGATGTGGGCCTCTACCCTGACCAAGAAGCGATTCACACCCTTTCAGCCCAATTGGATCTGCCCAAACACACTATCGTTAAGTTTTTCCAGAATCAGCGCTATCATGTGAAGCATCATGGCCGACTGAAGGAGCTTGGATCTGAGGGTGGCGGTGTAGACGTGTCCGAATACCGCGATGAGGAGCTGCTCTCCAGTTCAGAGGATGCAGAGTCCAGTGAAGATGGGCACGAGGAGATCTACGGTGGGCATGAGAGTGTGCCGGCCGGAGGGGCCAACTCTGTCTCAACTCCAGCTGTTTCTTCTGGCCAAGATGAGAATAAAGACAAAGGCCTGCCTCTGGGGTCAGCCAGACCCAGCTCCCTGCCCCCATGTGGTTCATCCTCAAGTCCCCGAGATCAGGCAGAATATCAGAGATAAAACAGCCTCCACAAAGACTATACTGTAGGTGGGTAGAGGCGAGGAGTGAGCACTTACAACTATTCTGTAGGAGAGGAGAGTGCTGCGGATAGATTAGAAATTTACTGACAAAGACAGCGTGTCCTCTGAGGACCAAATCAAACAAGATCTGCATTTTGATTAAGGAGGTATGTAAAGTGTTGATGTAGAAAAATTAGTTGTGAGCTACTCCTGGCCTCATACCTCACTAGTTACTTACAGGGATGTGATGGTACAGAAGCTACAGTATCCCTACAGTGTGCTACAAGGAAAGTATTTGGCGTGCTGGAAAGCTTTCATTTCCTAGATGTAAATCGTCAAATTACGGCAGGTTTCAAGATGGCTGCCTTAACCCCATGTTGTCACAAGCATTCAAACTTGCATGCTAAGAATGTCAAGAAGGCCAGTCTTTCACCAAGTATTTCATTTCTAATCAGAAAGCAGAGGAGCTATTATAAGATACCACTATCCATGACCCCTCTTCACCTCTACAGGGTTAAAATGGCAGGGACAGAGCTTTAGATGAGCCATGGATCTCCTATAGGACACCAACAACTTTACTCCTTCCCGATCAGGGAGTCTAGTGGGCGGCTGTGGCTGTCCTCTTCTTCCCCTCCATGATGGGGCATTCTGTCGGTCGCCAACGGAGGGCCGTGCTTGACTGCTAAAGCAGTCAGTTGGGTTGGAGGTACAGATGAGCTCTTGGGTGTACACATCAGCCCAGCCCAGGATCCCTACTATAAACATGTGGTGTGCTGAAAGGTCTACAGTTAGCGCAATGGTGCTTTTGAAGACCGCGCCATCCCTCCCACAACCAGCCACAACGATCATTCCAAGCAGTCCCACACAGTTCAAGAAATCCCTCCTTTACCCCCACCACCTATGCACACCCAACACAGACTGCGCACAACATCACTAATCCGTAAGATTTATACAGATCTGTTTAAACTGTTGGTTTCATTACAGTTTTGCTCTCTCAGAGACAGAGAGAATAAAACGTAATAGGCAGATGGACTGACTGCTATTGACAGAAGGACAATGTTGAGGGTGTAGTCTAACTGCATCTGCTTCTGACCTAGTGGAGAAAAATGAACCATTTCAAGCAAATGCGCTTGTGAGAAAGTGCGGTAGTCCTTCTCTCTTCAGTCACCTCCCACGGCTCTCTCTTTTACTGACTATTGCCCACAGTGTCCTGATTTGACCACACTTAGCCACACCCATCTCCACAGCACTATTTATTGCTATTTTCACCCTCAATTATTATTGTTGTTATTGTTATTATTGTTATTATGGTTGTTCTATTTTCATGGTCTAATATCAGCTCTTGGCTTGCAGCAGATGTTTTGGTGATGATAGACATTGTGAAAGAAAGAAACACTGCCAAAACACAGAGGAAAGAATTAGAAGCAGTTACTGAGTGAATCATGTGATATATACTGTCAATTCTATCAGCATTATGTACTTTTCCAAAGAGAACAGCACTTGGCAGATGAGGCGTTAAATATTAAAACAATAGAATTAAGAGGAATCGTTGGAATTTCTATGATCTTTTTGTGCATAAGATGACAATCCTTCTTTTGAGCCAATCAGAACTCAGCAAGCATGAACTCTGCATTCTGATTGAAAGTTTGATCAGTGTAACTTGAGGCAACATGGCCACCTGTTGCAAATTGTCCATGACACCATGGCAAAACACTTGGATCCAGGGTTCTGATTTGTTTTTAAAAAATCAGCTGCTACTTGCTCTTTCACAGATAATAGACAAAATATTGTTGTTAACCATATGCTAACCCTTAAACTGTTTTTGTTTTAAACAAGTGATAATTGTGGTCTATGTCCATGTTTTGTCTATTTCAAATGGAAATGTTTTATTTAGAATCTTTATTGTGCAAAATGCTGATGTAGTTCTTGCAATTACTTTGAGCATCCTGACTCTTTAGGGGCTTTCACACCGGAGGAACATTTTCATAGTTGCTAAAACTAATGGCGGAAGTTCCCGCTTTTTGCCGTTTTCACACCGTAGGAACTGGGAATGATGATAGCTCTAGGAACGCCTTTTGGGGGGGAACTAAATTAGCTCCTACTTCAGAGAAGGGTCTAACCCAGCACAATAGGAACTACCAGTGACGTAACTGTATGTTGATTGGCCGAGCGCATGCAAAACACTAGCACCTGCCATTTTAAAAATCCATGTACACACACAGATTATAGGCTATATATTTACTCCACAAACTAACTCTAAATCTACCTTTACACTGAGAAAATCCAACATGACTTTGAGGGGACCTGTATTTCTGCTCAGCTAGCGACATTGGACATCAACTACATGGCAAACACTAATACTTTTTTATACACTGTTTACTTTCTTTGTATAACAGTTATATCTAATAACGTATTAAACTAATGAAGATGGAGATTGAGAGTGTTGTGTGCTCAGGCTCTGGCGTTCTCAGCGCCTACAAAATGAATGTCCTTCACGCCGTCAAAATAAAAGTCACAACAACAAGTGCGTTATACGTCACTTCAGAGTTCCTACTGGCAGTGCGAATGCAACGACCCTAGGGGAATATTTAGTTCTCGGGGAACCACCCTGGTTGCTAGTTCCTTGAACTACCCGGTGCGGAAGCCCCTTTTCACATAGGCACAGTGTCCACACCTGCACATACCTATGAGTAATGCATTCCAGCAGAACATTAGTTAAAAATGGGTATAAACATATTTTTATCAGAAATTATAGAAGATGGCATCCCGATCACAAGGATAAACATCACACTGTTATGTCTGTTGGGTTGTATTGTAAGTATATAACCTTGAGAAGTTGTTATCCAGTGCGTTGATCATTTGTACCTTGTTATGATTTCACATGCTATATTTTTCACTTATATTCAAGTGAAGAACAGAGTAAGGCCTTAAAGACTTGAGCTAGCTGATAAGATCAGGGAGTGACAATAATTCACATGAAAGTGTTAGAGGCACAAGAGCCTGGTGTGCTTACCTGGCAACTATTGACAGCCCAAGAGTGTGTTGTGGTTCTCTGCTGCTCACTTCTCTAGAGAGATTGAATTCTTCTAGTCATTTTCTAACCAATTTACCCATCTGCATTGTCTCCTTGTTTCGATTGCACTCTTGCTGTTTGCCTGAGTTTTCCCAGGTCTGCATTTGCCCAAATCGGATCTTTATGGTCAATCATAAGTGGTTATAAACCTTACAGTACGTACCTCCCTGTCTGTCATCGTAATCCCCCTAAAAATCTTAAATCAGCAACTTCTTCTTCTTGTTCACTGACAGCAGTCTACAGTCTCTTAGGTTATTTCACCCTATAACTTTAAAACTTTTTAAAGTTTGTTACATTTAAGTATTATCTTCCCCTCTAAGTGGTCGAAATGCTTTGTCTTCTTCGGAACCTTAAATGGAACGAATGCTGGATATTGCATTCAATTCAAGATACACAATATTCACTGGGAGATCTTGGATACCTGCAGGTTCTGCAAAAGGTCTTTAATAACACGGTAGTGATTGCCTGCTTGATCTACACCTTACTTAAGCCCGTCAATCATCAGTCACTTTTGGAGGCCTGTACCGCCTCTTTCGTTACACTGCGTGCATCTTCTCCAAATCCCGCCACCCTGCTGAGCCAAGATCAGCTGGAGACAAGCACTTCTGATGAGTCCGTCCATATACACCTCCCAAATTACCCTCATAAATGATGAGAGCGTGTGCACGCGTATGTGTCTGTGTGTCCTAGACTGGTGTTTAACCTACTATGGGGGTGGCTTACCACTCAGCGGGAGCGAACAACCACGCACTTCTTCTACTCCATCACCTCCTCCTCTTCATCTTTGTCAGAGTTAGTGGTGAGAGTGACGCCAAAGAGAAAACAAAGAAGATTCCAAGAGTCCCTGATGAGTACTAGGTCAAGGTCACTGCCCAATTATCCACGTCTTTCATTTTCATTCTGTCTTTTCAGTTCTCTGTACCATCTCTCGGTTCCCTCATTTTCTCGTTCACCAGGCGGGAAAGTAATCGTTGTCTCTCATGCTGTGGTGTCGAGGTTAAGTGGAGGTGATCATGTCTTGTGGAGAGGGTAGTTTCTTGAGAGGCAGCAGACTCCTGGAGTGGCATGTCTGAGAAGTGTTGCAGTTAAGACAAAGGCTTTAGTCATTTGTTTGGTATCTGTTCATCTACAGTACAAAGCCACTATAACATTAGGTTGACTTTCAAAGTTTTGGGTGGAAAAGCTGAAGGTCTCCATTGCCACTTTCTAATATTTACACACATTATTTAGACAATTAGATTTGGACAATGTTCCTAACTTTGATGTTCCTTGTGTTTATAATGTGTGACTTAGATATTAAATGTACAGGTACATAAGAATATCACAAACAAAAGAGGAAGAAAATGCATCATAATAATTTTCAATACCCCATGGATTTCTGAGGAAGGATGCTCTTGCTCGTCTTGCTAATGCTTTCGTTTATCTTACAGTGCCTCTGAACTAAGCACAACGCTCCAGTTCTTTGCTTCGGAGATGACAAAATTAGACGATCTCATAATTTTCATCATTGTTTTCATCGTTTTTGTACTCATAAACGCCTACAATGTGAATCAGGATTGCCACTCCTGAATTGGTACTTTCCATGTCAATCGAATGCATTGTCATTATCACTAAGTGATAATTAACTTATGTGCATCAATTGGCTTCTTTGTTTGTATGACAATGTTTTGTTCTTTGATTTTGTTTTTCAAATGCTGTTGTTTAAATAAAGTGCATTCAAAGAATTATAGAACTATTGCGTGTGGGTTTGTTCTACCTGCAAACTCTTGACTGAACTGGGTGGTCTACAAGTCTATGGCTCAAATTGCTTTATCCTTAGTCCACATTACAGTCACAGAAGTTAGAAGAAAGTAGTGACTAATGCACAGTGCTATGTTGTATTTAGTAGAGGGATTAGAAGTGGAGACAAACGAGTGGAAAGAAACAAAATACAGTTTCGCTTGTACATTAAAGCAATCAAACAAACCATAATAGGAAAAATGTTACTGGAAATGACAATGTAGTGTTTCGTGCTTATCCATTTAGGAGAATTTGAATAAATAAACCACTTGATACTGCAATCTAGTGAGTAATGAAAAATATTCTAGCATATTGCTTCGATGTCTATCTGAAGTGTCTCTATAAATCACACTTGCATAAGTAAATTCCTTAGAATCAGACATTATTCAAAATATCCATTTTGTCCCAACTGAAAACAAACCTGACTTTCATTTCAACACAATAAACAAGAACTACACTGAGGAAAAGTTTCCTGCATCAATAATTCCACGCCTTATTGCATTTTACAACGTGATTGCTGGAGGCTTCTTTGCATTCATTCCATTGTGTGCTCTCTTGGGCTTATTGTGGGTTATGAAATGCACATTTACATACAAGTGATAAACTTCCACTGGCGTTAACCCCACTGAATTGCCTCAGCATATATGACAATTTTTGTTATTTATTATTTTGTGCAATAGTAAGAATTGGTTTAATTACGTGAAGCCCCATCCGTTCCTTGACCTCATGCAGCCCCGCAGAACTAAAGCCACCCCCAAACTCAGTGTCCTGTCTCTGGCCACCTGCCAGGCTTCCCTCCGTCCCATGGTTCCCTTCTCTCCAGAACAGCTTGCAGTGGTGTCCTCTGGTTTTCATTCCACACCAGCCCTCCTCCAATCTCCTAAATTGAACTTATTATTCGCTCAATTGGCTTGCTTTAACCCTTTCTCCCCCTCCAGGTTCAGGCCTGTATGTCATTAGCCAGAGGATTTTTCGGTCGCAGCGAGAGCGTCAGGAGCTGGAGGGGTGTAGCTATAAACCCGTGGTCCCTGGCAGGATTTGCAGTTGCATCCGCTGGAAGAGAGTCAGCGCTCATTCTATGAGTGCAGTGGAGCCAGACCACCCAGAGAGGGATGTGTGGCCCAGTTTGTTTTCTGGCTGATGAGTTTTAGTCTCAGCTGATAGCTTTTGAGACCTGGATCTCTCTCTCTGCTCCTTCATTCTCTGTTTCTTTCTCTCTGATGTAAACATTTTAACGGCCATCTGTGTGATGCTCTTTATCGTATATCAATAGGACAGAGTTATTCCATAACTGTATGGATATTATCATGTGGCAAGTGAATATAAGGGCAGCCTTGTAATTGGCATTTAAGTGTTGGCATTTAGGTCCCACTTTATATTAAGTGTCTTCTTTAACTACTATGTACTAACATTTGATACAATGCACTTATTTTGTTGGTTTTGTATTGTATTTAATTTTTTCAAAAATACCTGCATGTAATTACACCTGAAATTAAGAAATTAATTTCCTTACCCCTTAACCCACTCTTAAACCTACCCACACCGAACCTTACCCGTATCCCACCTCAGTAGCAGCAAAAGTATGAACACAATAAGTACATTGTACTTATTTTTTGATGTAAGTATGAAGTAGTTAAGGACACCTAATATAAATAATGTGACCCAAAAAAACAAATACCATCACCTGGTCTTTGAGATCATTCATAAAATTCCACAAATACTACATCACCCAGTGGAAAGAATGCTGCCCATCTTAAAATCTAGGAAAAAGGTAGACAAGTATGAAAATCAAGCCCTGGAAAAAAAAGCCCTCAAACCACTAAAACAGTATAGCATATATGTGCATGCTCACGCCATCAGGGGGGTTAATATTAATAATAATAATCAAATTAATAATAATTTTGAAAAAATGAATTAAATTATGGGCAATTATGGGCACTGTCTCGAGTAGGTACTTATTTTGAATAATTACTTGCTTCACGACAGCTAAAAAAAGTATGTTCTATATAGTATGAGTGTATAGTGTGAATGTAATCTGGACATACTCCATTCGCCATGCTGTCATTATCATGTGACCTACCAGGGATCAGTTGCATCGCTTCACAGCCATTCATAAATCCTCTCCTGTGGCCTCATGGGATAGTAAAGAGTCCATCATATATGCACACTTCTCGTTGGAAGAAGTAGGTCATCCGGGTACATTTTGCCTACTCTTTTATGAGTCACATACTGTTTTTCGCCTACTTTATATTATTATCGAATGCAGCCATATTATTGAAGTATAATCTAAAAGCATGTAACTGTGGTTGGTCGCTTTACATGTCATTCTGACCTGTCTTCCTAAGTAGGTGGTTCTTGGAAAGAATAAGCTCCAAGACTAGTGATGACGTTTAATTCCAGAGGGTCTGCGACATCTGACACTTTGATGAGCAATTAAATGGCTTTAACAAATGAAAAACACTTCAATAAATTTCTACAAAACCTCCAGTAGGCTCAATCGGACACTGTTTGGAGGGTTCATAGCAACTTCTTCAGTTTGTCATGTGGATATGATAATCAGGTCAGGCCCTCTGGGTAACTGGGCATCACTTGGGCATGAGCGAAGCACGCACCCCTGAATAAATATTGGCCCACCAAAGCACCATCCGAACTTGCTAAAACTGTGCTGTCTGTTTGTAATTATCAAACCACAGAAAAGTGCGTGTGAGGAAACTCAAGGGGCCCATGTGGCCAAGGGATTTAAGCGGACACAATAAAATGCATCATTGTTTCTGTGGGAAAGGTTTAGATGTCGCACTCCATGTGACGGAGAGCTGTGAGGTCGTGGCTGTATGCGGTTTCACTGTGTTGCTTTATGTTTACATCAATGTGTCTGTGAGCAGGTCTGTGTGTGGCCTTTTTGACAAATACTTTGATTCTGTTTGTTGTATGAGCCCTCGTTAACCTCTTAACCGTCTCCAGAGCGTCGGCGCACTGAAGCGTTTTTTTTTTTATTTAGTTCAAATATACTATCAGATTTAATGTTATACCTTGACAAACTATACATCATTAAAAAGATATAAGCCTCAAGATTCAGTATTTGACCACTATTGTATTCTGAGAAACTTATAGTGACAGTTATGTCTTAATTTGTGTCAGGAGTTATGAAATGAAAACAATGAGTCGATACCTTTAATATGAATTATGAGCGTCAGCTGGTCCATTCATAAAAAACACTCCGTGCTGTCGTCATGACAGCGATTCACAAAACAACGTCCCTGAGGGCTTTTAGCTCAACAATGTGCAGATGTGGAGAAATATTGATATATTCTCATAGATTCACATCATATTTCTATAGACAGGAATAATATTTATTGAATTTATACCCAAATGCGTCGATGTAAGTTATGATCGCTTCTTACTGAGATGTGCTGTGTTTTCCATTCATACCAATGGCATGGGGGCGCTATTATGTCCAATAAAAGTCCATATATGGATCATGAAGAAGACCCATAGTCATGTGACATTCCAGGACGTCACTGAGTGATACAGAAAGTAGCTGACAGAGATCGCTGTAACATGCAGATAAAGATGTTTTGAAAACAATAAACATGATTGCAATGATATTTGAGTTACCTGTGTTCTTCAAGCCATGCCAGGTATTTCATAATAATAGATTATATTTATAATGTAATGCTAATCGATATAGATTTCATCATCGTTCAGAACACTAAATAATACATTTTCTGTCGGATTTTTTTTTAATATGAAGCCAAGTTAGATCACAGAAGATTATTTAAAACACTAGACTTGCGTTATATAGTAAGTTTGGAGCACAAACATAATTTTAATCTCATAAATGGTCGTGTATTGATGGTGTGCTAAGCTAACATGCTAGCGAGCCCAGGCGCACCTGCCACGAGCAGTTATTGTTTTATGATTTTTTTCTAAATAGGAATGCTTACTGAAATGTTTCAGTGCATTTGATACCAGTTTCAAATATTTAGTGAGAATTTTGATAAAAGAAATTAGGGTTTGAAACCCTATGAATAGCCTGTGAATAGCCAGTCGTTAGTAGCTATAATGCAGACAAAAGAAATGCATATTTAGATCCATAATAACCAGTCTGGAGAGGTGTGAATGTGTACAGGGGAGACTGACACTGAATGGGGCACCACAAAACAATAGAGACAATAGACTGAATAGATGACTCAGAGGATGACTAAACATCAGTTTGCTAATAGAGTCTAATCAAAATAAAGTAATTTGACATGATCTTGAAAAACATTTAACTAAATACAGAGTTTTATACTTATCATTTTCAGATTTTAAATATAAAATGGTCAGACATGTGGCTTTAGCTGCAGTGCATTTCTAGATTGCTCCAGGGCCAACTTCCATTTTATTTTCATAAAGATGTTTCATAAAAATAAATTTCTAATAACTTTACAAAACTTTGAAGCTATTTAAAATTGTTTTTTTCATTATGACAATAATTCATTCTACATTTACAATAAACAACCAGGTGTCAGCTTTCAAATGAGATCATACTTGTGCTTTTAGTGCAAAGGGTTCATGAACTGTATCTGTTTCAGTTTGGGTATGTGATTTCTGGGGATTTTTCAAAAGTGGGCTTGAAGCTTAACAGGTTAATGCTTTTTAAATTGTACCAGGGACTCGTATTTCCTGATTAAGTGACAAAAACATCCTGGAAAACAATGGTTTGCAACACTACGGGATTGCATGACATCAAATAGGCTACACATCTAGTCTAGGAGATTTATGGAGTTTTGATGTTGTGTGTCTTTTAGATGTGAACTGAGCGGTTAGACACAGAATGGAGGGTGATGGACAGAAAACAGATGAACTGAGATTGACAGGTCTCTGCCAGGGGAGAGGGGGCAGCTGCCAGGGCACTGCTGCTGGGGTATTAGGGCCTGATGGCAGCGTGATTAGGGGCCATTAGAGGTGAGAGAGAGGGGGCGGCACAGGACGCAGGTGCACCAATGCCTGTTATTACCCAGAATTCAGCGGGGTGAAGTGCAAACACACACCTGTGGTCTCCCGTTGGCACGCTCGCTACCCACCCCCCTAATCTCACTCCCGCACATTAATACACACACTGATAAACACGCTAATACCCAGAGTGTGCTTCCTCTCAAACTGTTTGGCTTTTCTCTGCTCCATGTATGTCTCTAAAACTGATTTTTTTGGTCACATTTAAAATTTACACAACATAATTCTGCATTGTTTTTTCAAATATAAGCTATATTGATAACCCATTTGTTCAATTCCATGTTTACATAGATGGTTCACCCAAAAATTTTAATTCTGCCCAGTCTTATTTTTGTTCGCTAAAACAACAAATACTAAATACTGAAATAATGCTGAAATAAAATAAAATATACACTCACCGCCCACTTTATTAGGTACACCTGTCCAACTGCTCGTTAACACTTAATTTCTAAGCAGCCAATCACATGGCGGCAACTCAGTGCATTTAGGCATGTAGACATGGTCAAGACAATCTCCTGCAGTTCAAACCGAGCATCAGTATGGGGAAGAAAGTTGATTTGAGTGACTTTGAACGTGGCATGATTGTTGGTGCCAGAAGGGCTGGTCTGAGTATTTCAGAAACTGCTAATCTACTGGGATTTTCACGCACAACCATCTCTAGGGTTTACAGAGAATGGTCCGAAAAAGAAAAAACATCCAGTGAGCGGCAGTTCTGTGGGCGGAAATGCCTTGTTGATGCCAGAGGTCAGAGGAGAATGGCCAGACTGGTTCGAGCTGATAGAAGGGCAACAGTGACTGAAATAACCACTCGTTACAACCGAGGTATGCAGCAAAGCATTTGTGAAGCCACAACACGCACAACCTTGAGGCGGATGGGCTACAACAGCAGAAGACTCCACCGGGTACCACTCATCTCCACTACAAATAGGAAAAAGAGGCTACAATTTGCAAGAGCTCACCAAAATTGAACAGTTGAAGACTGGAAAAATGTTGCCTGGTCTGATGAGTCTCGATTTCTGTTGAGACATTCAGATGGTAGAGTCAGAATTTGGCGTAAACAGAATGAGAACATGGAACCATCATGCCTTGTTACCACTGTGCAGGCTGTTGGTGGTGGTGTAATGGTGTGGGGGATGTTTTCCTGGCACACTTTAGGCCCCTTAGTGCCAATTGGGCATCGTTTAAATGCCACGGCCTACCTGAGCATTGTTTCTGACCATGTCCATCCCTTTATGGCCACCATGTACCCATCCTCTGATGGCTACTTCCACCATGTCACAAAGCTCTAATCATTTCAAATTGGTTTCTTGAACATGACAATGAGTTCACTGTACTAAAATGGCCTCCACA
Organism: Rhinichthys klamathensis goyatoka; assembly: GCF_029890125.1. NCBI lineage: Eukaryota > Metazoa > Chordata > Actinopteri > Cypriniformes > Leuciscidae > Rhinichthys > Rhinichthys klamathensis. The sequence continues at coordinate 1,974,335 of NW_026606867.1, forward strand.
GTCACCAGATCTCAACCCAATAGAGCATCTTTGGGATGTGGTGGAACGGGAGATTCGCATCATGGATGTGCAGCCGACAAATCTGCGGCAACTGTGTGATGCCATCATGTCAATATGGACCAAACTCCCTGAGGAATGCTTCCAGCACCTTGTTGAATCTATGCCACGAAGAATTGAGGCAGTTCTGAAGGCAAAAGGGGGTCCAACCCGTTACTAGCATGGGGTACCTAATAAAGTGGGCGGTGAGTGTATATATATTAAAATGAAAAACGTACACTTAGTGTCTTGCAGCTAACTGAACATTTTCAGTTAAAGTATTAAAATCATAATTATTGTTTAAAACTTACTAAAACTTATACTACAATTAAAATAAAAACTGAAAATATAAAAATTTAAGCTAATTTAAAATAGTAAATACTATATAAATTTATTAAATAAATAAAATAACACTGATTTACTCACTCCCATGTTGTTCCAAACCAAAATAGCTTTCTTTGTTCTGTGGAACCCAAAAGAAGATATTTTTTAATGTTTTTGCCCCTTGGGGGTCAAATGAATTTTTCTTTGGTGTTCCACAGATGTTTTTTTATTTCAAAAAAAATGTCATACAGGTTTGGAAAAGATTTATGACAGAATTTTCATTTTTGGATGAACTACCGGTATCCCTTTAAGCACGAATATCAAGATTGACGAAAAGATCTCTGACACTAGAATAAGTGCCAGAGAAGCTCAGTGGAGTTCCTGCTCATCATTTGAGTGAGAGATTGAGGATGGGAGGAAATGTGAGCTGTCATGATGATGTCCCAAGGGAGATCGGGCTAAAGCAGGGCATCTGTCACTGGCCCGTATCAGAGTGTCATACGACGACACTAATGCACCAAACAACAACATTCACATGAGCACAACCCAATCAGCTCTCATGAACAAACATTCAATTACCTCAACCGAGCATGAAAATCAAAACTGTCTCCGTTTGATTGGTGCCCCTAATTAGCTTGACAGCAAAAATAGAAATGGCTTCTGACAAACACAGGAATACTTTTATTCCGCGTTTCGCAAAGTTATATCTGGCCTCAAAAGCAAGGACCTAGTGGGATACCTTGTTTACTAAGTGGGATATTTAGATTCGGTTGGTTTATGGAGTCCGCACAGGAGATGCATTGGGAGGGGTCAGATACGTTTGGCAAAAAAAAGAAAAAAAGAAACTATTTTTGGTCAAAAATTAACAAGGGTTGCAGTGGCTTTGATTTGTCTGATTTAATCAGTATCCCCGTCAAGCACAATATTCAATATAAGAGGCCTAACAGCTGCTGCAATTAAAAATGTATAATGCGCCACATTTCTCTAAATCCCAGAATAACTAATCTCCTCTGTAACATGAAAAAAACATGAGAGGAAATGTAATGATTTCATCCATCAAAAACCTGAACAAACACAGTTAACCAGCGCTGCCCACTCCTCGTCTACACCATTACAGATGATGGAATTTTTCAACTTTTCAGAATCTGCAGTTTTCCTGTAATTCAGAAAGAATGTATTGGTAAAAAAAAAACATTGTAAAACATATTTCAAATAGATTAGTTTACAGTCCGGAAATTACAGACAGAAAATGGGGATGAGCTATATGTGTAAAATGTTTAGTTAAATTGACCTTACGTCTGGAGTTTTATAATTTTTTTTTTTTTTACTTTTCTAACAATAACCTCTATATCGTAGCTACTGCAAGTAAACTATATCTGAGTATAGGGGGGAAAAGAAGAGACTATGCCTGGCTCTTTAACTTTGTAATTACCTTTTTAGAAATTAGCTAAATTCTATATAGTCTCGACTGCAGACGGTATGAATGTTTGGGAAAACTGTTGGGAAACACTACTTATTTTTCCAATTCTGTTTTGTGCCACAAGTGGCACACATTCTTCACAGACACAAGGCCTACATTCTTCAGCTCCCATGACCCACAGAAAACATAGTTAAACATCTTTTTATGTAAGCACATCTCCTGTATTAGCTTATATGAGCCTGAACCAGGCTAAGATCGATAAGAGTGCTGAGTATGTGAATGGCTCTGATAAAGGAATGCATTTCACAGATTTCCTCTAAGATGCCATCACAGCCTCCGCTCTCATGCCCAAAGGCGGCCAGGGCATGATGACAGGTGTGCGGAGCAGGCCTGCCCGAGGGGGTCCCGGGGTGAATCACCTCCACTTCTCTATAGCTGATGCTTTCTGACAGTTGGGCACTCTTATGAGGACAGAGCTGCAAAATGTAACACAGTTCAAAACATAGTACTTTGTAGTCATTTCTTGAGACATCTGTGTTAATGACAAATAAATAAATATTGAAATAAAGACGCACAACAAAATTACTAAAACTTGAACTAAAATGAAAATGTAAATAGATAAAAAAAGATAAAAACAAGTTTTAAATATTAATAGAAATTATAACCTGAAAACATGAAAGATCAAAATACTAGTACTCCTAGCATGGCTTAGTTCCTTTCAACACACCCGCAAACGAGCAAAGCTATGGACATAGTATCAAAACAATGGGCTGTCCATTAACATGTAATTCTCTCATTTCCATACGCTCCCTCTAATATCCTCCTTATGCAGTGACACATCATCCATGAATGATTGACCCATTCAGACGTGACATTGGCAAGTGCTGAACTCGCTTCAGACATTAACCACAGTACCAGACGTGACTGAGCAGCCCATCTCCCCGTCACTGATTGTCCCTTTATTGTTTACCTTATTAAAGCCAGACTGATGGCTGTCATGCTTTTATCTATCAGAGTGTGTCGTTCACAGCCTGATATTAAACTTAATATGTTCCTTTAGCCAAGTAAGCATATACTTGTAAAGATTTACTATGCAAAAATAACTTTATACCAAGAACTAAAGTTTGACACCCTGTGCGAACACGCAAAATAAGGGCATGCAGCATTTTGGGTTGCTTGAAATCTGTTAATGGTTACTATTAACACCTTATTGGGAATACATTTGTGGTACATTAGAGGAAAATGATCAGGGACAAAATAGAACTCACCAAGCACCAAATACGAGTAAAAGATAATAAGCGTTGGTAAAATAAATCTTAGCGTTATTCCCGCTCATTTGCAGGGTCCGCTTCACTCACACATGATTTGGCACAGGTTTTACGTCGGATGCCCTTCCTGTCACCACACTGAGAGTGCTGGCACACATTCACAATCACACTCACACTACGACAATTTGGCATATCCAATCAACCTTACCTGCATGTCTTTAGACTGTGGGAGAAACCGGAGCACCCAGAGGAAACCCACGCTGACACGGGGAGAACATGCAAACCCCACACAGAAAGGCCTCCTGGCTCAGCTGGGGTTTGAACCGGGGACCTTCTTGCTGTGAGGCGACAGTGTTACCCACTGAGCCACCCAGGTAAAATAAATCTTCACTCATATAGTCACAGGCTCCGTCTGGAATCGCATACTTTCTTAAGTAGGTACTTATTTTTAATAAGTACTTACTTTGCGACTGCTAAAAAAGTACGTTCAATAGTATGAACGAGTGTTGTATAATCCGGACGTACTACATTTACCAGCGTTACGTCGATTCACTGCCATTCACAAATCCTCTCCCGTGACCTCATGGGATAGTAAAGTGTCCATTGAATTCATTGTACTCTTTAATGAGTACTGTGAATTCAGACATACTACTCTTGTCACATACTGTTTTTCACCTATTATATAGTAGGGAAGTATGCGATTTCGGATGCAGCCCCTTGTTTCAATCCTGAATGAATCAGGGTTGATCGGTTGAATAAATGATTTAAATGATTCACTCATAAAGCGAGTCACTTGTTTAGTTTATGAATGAATTAGTGTTTTTTGATGAATCAGTTGAGTGAATGATTCAAATATTCACTCATAACTACAGCCACTTGTTTCGTTCCTGAATGCATCAGTGTTTTGAACAAATCGGTTAAGTGAATGATTCACTGACTCACTCATAAAGTGAGTCACTTGTTGCTACCTATTGGTCTGACGATGTAACCTGCAGAAAGATTTGGTGAAAAATCCCCACTACTAATGCATATTGCATAATATTGAATAGTCTGAGATTGGCGTCAAGCACCAGGCCATGTGGTCAACTTGCACATCCACACACCCAAACAAAATATTTGAACCCTCTTTTGTATATGTGTGCTGCACACATGTACACTTGTCACATTACCACACAATCCCACGCTAATGTAGCAACACACATTATTCAATATTCATCAGCAAGCTGTCACATAATACACTTCTTCCGCCAACTCAATCACCCTACGCTGGTTAACATCTGACAGAGCAGACCAACCCCAAGAGCCAGCCATGTCTCTAATCTCCCCCTCCAGCTAACCCAGCCACTGTGGAATGGAGGTTTTTTTAGAGGGGCTCTATGTATAGCCGTCTTAAACATCGCCCGTGAGGCCACATTCTGTGGACACTTGTGGCGGATGGTGCCGTTTACAATCTGTGGGCTTCAGTGATTGTTGGTCAGGAAAGTCTGTGTAAAAAATAGGAAATAATGATGGGCTTGGTGCTCATTGTGCCTCTTCATGGTATTAAAGGTCAGCATTGAATGCCGAGCAAAAGACACAGAGCTCGTAAACAGGGCTCAGAATAGCCCGAGTCCAGTAAGCTGAGAGAACAGCGGCCCTCCCTGATACAAAGTACTCAAATGGTGTTCATAGAAAAATGCATGGATTTTACTGAGTTGAATTCATTTACTTAATTAGTTTAAGGGATTGTCTTCAAATCGCAAGTTCCCATGCCATATAATCTGCCATCATTATAACAATAACCAACTGAAACATTAAGTTGTATCAGCTTACAAGAGATGTACGCAAACTCCAGCCTTTATGTATATAATTTTCAAGTAATCATTATGAACTTTATCTCATGTTTTCTAAGAGTGTTGTGTAACGAAGAACAATGTGCCTGCCTGTTTTATTAAAATGCTGACAATATCCCATTAACACACAAAAAAGCCACACACAGACATCAACTTGTGGTATGTGAAACACAACAGTGGTAAGTAAACTCAGTTCCTAAATAACTTTGTAAATAAAACTGGCAAATAGTCGAACAATGCAACCACATAAATGACCCATGTCCCACTGCATGCTGGGAAGAGGGCTTAAAATATTCAGCTCCTATTTGAGGAAAGTAAAGATTTGCATGATTTTTTTTTACCTTCCTACCATTTGTTTGAATTAAGTAAATATACAAAAGAGTATTTTTGCACATCTAAAAATGTTCTCAATGACTGTCAAAACTTGTGAAAGATAAGCATTATTTTCAGTTTAAAGCTGAGTAATTCTATTAATAATAATGATAAAGCTTTGGTGTTGATAAAGGGGTATGTGAGGCTTATTGATTGGGCACCGGGGGTACCCAAGACAACAACAACAAAAGTTGAGAAACATATGTGAATCAATATGTAACATTTTCTCACACTACTCTCTGCCCTCATCTCTTTCTCTTCCCTTTAGTGGTGATCAATGAGTTCCCAGGGCAATATGTACGAGAAACACTGCTGATTTCTGACCCCACAGTAGTGAAGGGCTATAGGTCAGTCATTAAGACAGTCTGAGCAGTTGGTATTAACTTTCCACTTTCATATAAATACGGCCAGAGGAATCATGGAGATCATCCAGGGGGAAAAAATAAATAAGATAACTAGAAAAGAGGGCTACAAGATACAGACCTTACTCACAGTCCATTCATTTATTTATATTCATGCTAAGATTTAATGTGAGATATTTTAAACTGTACGCTACTTTGAGTCTTGCTTACATGCCGTGTGAATGTGTGTGCGATACGCTATTTTGAGTCTTGCGTACATGCCGTATGAGTGTGTGCGATCGTGCGTGTGGGCATTGTCTTTGCATTACCCTGTGTGGGCGGCTGTATTAGCTCACCTGTGCGGCACAATGCCTCGTGTCCCCGCGGTCACACTCAATTAGCCGCCACTGAGCGCGTGCAGGGCTGCCTCTCTTGTTTGCTGCCATTGGCTGATGGCCCTGGTGATAGCATTGAGCTGCTGTCTCCTCTCCAGCATGCAGCATTCTGTCTGCAGATGGCTGGTATGATAGCATTCACAGCTGCACCGGGACACTTTCATCTGCTGCACATCTCCTGGCCCGATACCAAGCACAAGCAAGTAAGGGCATAAACTGTTTCCGGCCACCCACTGCCTTACTATGGCCTGTCCAAAACAGAGGTCATACAGGTTAGGGTTGCATTAAATAATCACAATAGAGGGAAGAGAGGGAAGACAAATACTGGTCACAATGAAAACAGTGCTAGCTGGAGCTAACAGGGAAGTGTCCTCTTCTAATCCACTGTAAATCCTGTAAATCACAGGATCATGATTTACTTCTAGTACTTATGGTTTGTGCCTTGTTCAAGTTTTTAAGGGTATCATTTATCCACTTAAATGAACTTAAATTGTTTTGTATGTTGCTTTTTGGTTCTTTGGAATTTTTTAAGATTGCAATACGAGTTATTGTGGTAAACAAGGCGGGGCGGAGAGCCATGGGAATGGAGCGAGTCCGGTGGCATGAGTGCTAATGGGTGTCACCTGAGAGCCACACTGGTCTCGAGCCCCACGGAGGAACTCCGGAAGCATAAAAGGAGACAGCATCAGAGACATTGATCAATGGTGCTCATGTGGGTGACACTGGTTTAAATACAAAGTTCTGTCATGAAGCTCTAGATGGCGCAGGCTAATAGGTCCTTAACTCTACCTGCTTGCAATCACATATAAACAATAGGGCACTACTATTGTTTGCTGCTGTTTCAGTAGCTAATGAGCTTGAGTGCTCAACCTTCAAATACTTGGTTAGCATTTGCCTTAGCAGTGCAGCACGCTTTCCAAAACCCTCCACCTTCCCCAGCTCCACCTGTATAGATCTGAAACGGGAAATTCCTACATTATGTTGTACAGCAGATTTCTTACTTACTCATCGCAACGTGTTGTGTGTGTATTGGCAATAGCAAGTCCCGTACTTACTCTGCAGCAGCTGTAGCATTAAAGGCAGCAGCAGCGTAGCAGATCTATTACGCCAAGACCAAACATATCATCATTATCATACCCATTACCATGCCAAATACTGAGAGAGTCGTCATGACAGAAATCCATTTCCTGCTCTATCTGTTCCATTGATAGTAAAAAGGCGAAACGAATTTGAATTATCAACAGTTCACAAGGGTAATGATTCTTCTCACTTACAGCTCAAGTGTGTTTGTTAATAATGAATCGGTCTCCACACTTGAGTGGCACTGTATGGGTTTTAAGGGCAGCGACCTTCTCCCTAATAGATGACCACTCAAACAGTCATCACTCACCCAACACACATCATTATCTGTGAATGAATCATTGGTTTATTCATTAAGGACACTTTCACCAGGGAAAGAGGTGACAAATTCAGCCAAAGGTCACCACTGTCTCTCACAATTGACTTCTGGTTTTGCAACATCTGGTCAAGTTGACGTCTTATACCTGGCATCTTTAATTATTAGGTGGTGTGATGTAGTGGACAAAACTCAAGGCTGGTAACTGGAAGGTTGTTAGTTTGAGCAGTGAGCACTGCAAAAAGAAAGCTATGAGCCATAACCATCATGCACTTGAGGAAGACACTTAACCCCTGGTAACTCAAGGGAAATTGTAGGAATGCCTACAATGAAATTTTTTTTTTATCAATAACACTCATTAAGGAACTGAATGAAACTTACAGTACACACATTCAAGAACAGTTTGTCGCCTATTTGTCGTATCTTTACACAGTGTTTTTCCTTACATTTGTTCACTAGTTGAATGGCACAGTTTTCTCTAAACCTGCTTTGGAATGACATTTATTGTGAAAAGTTCAAATAAACTGGATTGAAAAATGTTTCTCTTGTATTGTAGAAAAAAGATACAGTGTTGACGCAAAGTAAATATTTTCCACATAATATTTCAATCATTTATTTTGGATTTAGTACAATGACAAATACAAGTTAATCATTTAATTTAGGAAACATGCAACTATGAACATGAAACTGTCTTTCACAAAGGGATCATCGTGTTTAGAGGTTCTTTGGGTTCAAACGTTTAAAAACCTCTATCCTAGGTTACTTACTCGCTTACTAGAAAGGCTTTTTATAGGTTATTATATACTGTAGGTACAATCTTTGTCCCTCTCTCTCATATATATATATATACACTACCGTTCAAAAGTTTGGGGTCGGTACGATTTTAAATACTTTTAAAAGAATTCTCTTCTGCTAACCATGGCTGCGCTTATTTGATTAAAAATACAACAAAAATCAGTTATAGTATTAAATATTATTCCAGTGTAAATCAGCTGTTTTCTGTGTGAATATATAGTAAAGTGTAATTTATTCCTGTGATCAAAGCTGAATTTTCAGCATCACCAGTGTCAGTGTCTTCAGTGTCAAATGATCCTTCACAAATCAGTATAATATGAGGATTTGATGCTCAAGAAACATTTATTATTATTATCAATGTTGAAAGAGTTGTTGGTCTGTCAGTTGTACAGTTTTTCTCTTTTTTTTTTAGGATTCTTTGATGAATAGGAAGTTCAAAAGACTTTTGTAACATTATAAATGTCTTTACTGTCACTTTCGATCAAATTAATTATTCCTTGATAAATAAAAGTATTGATTTCTTTCCTTCAAAAAATAAAAATAAAATTCTCACTGACCCCAAACTTTTGAACGGTAGTGTATATACAGTATATATACTGTATACACACACAAACATATCTACAGTATAATACATAAATACATTTCAACTAAACTTGAAACATCATCTTTGACTGCTTTGTTAATACTTTTTTACCAATCAACTTAACTATACAACTTGTAAAAATGCAAATACTTTTAATCGAAATGTTTTTTAATTGTTTTCAAAATCCACTTGACTCAAAAATCTGAGCACACTTATGGTCTCATAGCCAGTCCCCTCTGTCTCCTTCAAAAAGGTCATGTTTCAGTTCTGTCATTCGACTCTTTCGCCTGTCCAAGCAGCTGATAAATTCTTATCACCACTTTACTGGAGGTGCTTATCTGGATGGCTCTTTTAGTCCCTAGGGTCTGGGATGCCCACCCTCCAGGGCCACATCCTCACTCCACTGCCTCCCCAGAGCCTCTCTTGCCTTGTCCAAATCTGTAATTGTGGTCTAATGGCCGTGTTTGAAGCTGATCTAGCACATAAACAGGCGAAGGAAGTCTTTAGAGCCTTAATCACTCAGTCCCTCCCTCCCTCTCTCTCTCTCTCTCTCTCTCTCTCTCTCTCTCTCTTACGTCCTCCCTCCCTCCCCTCTCTCTCCTTCTCTCCTTCTCTCCTCCTCTCCTTCCTCGTCTCCCCTTCTCTGGTTCAGCCGATCAGGCCCCTGCTTCCCAGACAACTGCAAACAATTAGGCAAATTAGTGGCTCCGCCATCACCATCAAGAGGCCTGCTTGTTTATATCTTAATTGAAGCGAATGTCAAAACAGTCAAGGTTTGAAAGAAACAAGATGCGTCCATGAGATGAAATTCAAACTGCCAGCCAGCCCAAATATTAAGAGTGTTTGTTTAATAGCGTGCGACCAACTGGGAAAAAGAAGGATATAAGAGAAAAAAGAGAGGCAATGAGAGAGAGAGGGAGAAAGGAGATATAAAGAATACATATGGGGGAAATTCATGCAGACATTTTCCACATCTGTATATAAGATTTCTTTTATCTATTTAGCCCCTCTGTCCTCTCTTTTCGGCGTGTGTGCATGTACTTACTCTCTCTGAGGGAATGGGAAATTTCAGATGTTGAATCCGTATGGATGCCCGCAGTCATTGTGAAAGCTTTTTACTAAATAGAGAGAAAAAAATATGCACTATTCATTGGGCTTGTCCCCTCCCCCTCCTCCCGTACAATACATAAATAAACAGGAATGACCTGATTGAGATGTAAAAGGCAGGGACTCAGCTCTGGGAGCCATTCGTCAGAATGATGCATTAACCATAGTGTTTTCAGCAGGGCCTATGGCACTATGCACGCTAAACAGGGACCGCTTAAACTAATAGGCCTTTCTCATTACTACATATTCATTCAAGAGGCACGACAGAGTCTATTCATGAGGACTGGCTGTTTCGTGTTTACTTGTGACTTGTTGTGCAAGTACTGATAAGTGACTTCACCACCTACTAGTGATGTGCCATACACTGTAAAAAACCTCCCTGTTAAATTACAGTAAATAACAGGCAGCTAGATTTACCTGTGCAATGCTGTAATTTTACAGTGTTACAATTGTACTAACACTGTACACAGTGTACATCTGCAACAACAGTTTATTACTGTAAAAAATATGACAGTACTGTGCTGTAGAAAATATAAGCTGTACAGTATAATACTGTTAGGTGGTTGCCATTTTACTTTTATTTTAATGTTCCTACTCTAATCTCCATAAAACTATTTATTACTATAAAATGTATTAAACTACTGCAATCACTGCCATTCTAAAATGAAAACATCTAAAAATGTCTTGCAAACAAATGACTCCAACGTAAGATGGCCTTAAAACAATATGCTTTTATTAAAGCTAATATTGTATCAAATACATTAATTAAATGACGCTATTTCCACTTCACCAGTGAGAATGGGCTGAACAGTACACCATGCTGTGACTTAACATAAGCATCTGGTTGTAGAACAATACTGTGACTTCAGATGACTAAATAAAGCTCCATTCAAAGTCCATAGGGTTTTTTACATGGGGATTCACAGTTGCTGCCTTTTCTGCACAAGCACAAACACACATTCACATGGCTAGCCTTTCTCCCCCATCTCAAGAGTTAGAGTTTACACAGATGAGCTTAAAAGGCAATAATAGAGAAATATAAGATATTAGTTGAGGTAAGATTAATTGCACTTAAGACAGAAAAAAACCCCATTAAATTCACCATATACCGGTAAGTTGTTGCATTATGAAATTATCTGAGTCATCTTTAACTTTAACTTCAACTTTGATTTGAGGCATTATGAGACGTTAGTATCTTTGACTAATGTAGACGGCAACATATTTCTTTGTCAGTAGTGTTAAGAAGACTTTAAGATAAAAATGTCTGTTACAATGCTATCCTTAAATAAATTCAGAACAGTATGTTGAATGTGAAATAAAATTCTCTGTCTTTACCTCCCTCCCTCACCTCTCTCTCTTTGTTTCTCTTTAAGTGCCTTAAAGCAATTAACTATGTTAGTTGATTGGATTGTTCAGAATGGTCATGCTGTAGCATAGAGCTCTACACATGGCTGGTGCAATGATAGTTTAATTTGATCTGCCAGTGACAGAACCATGCAGACTGTATTTTCTACCAAACCCGTAAGACTTTTGTTCATCTTCAGAACAAAAATGAAGATCTTTTCGGTGAAATCTGAGAGATTTCTAACCCTCCATTGACAGGTGACAGCTACACTTTGGCGCTTCAAAACGTTTATAGGAGATGGTATAAACCACTCATATGAATTGAGTGGTTTAGTCCAAATTTTCTAAAGAGACTTGATATGTATGATGAACATTGAATTCAGGCTTTTATTCATATGGATTAGTTTTATGATCACTTTTGGAAGTCAAATTGGAAGTTTCATAGCTGTCAATGGAGAGTACAGAAAGCTCTCAGATTTCATCAAAAATATCTTCATTTATGTTCCGAAGACGAACGAAAGTCTGACGGGTTTTGAACGACATGAGGGTGAGTAATTAATGACAGAATTTACATTTTTGGGTGAACTAACCCTTAAATGAAATGGCACAGCTTATAGTAAAATGACCATTCTAAATTCCTGAACAGAGCTGGGAAGAGAGGCAAAATATCCAAGTAATGATATTTACCTTCAATTAGGATAGGATTTACTTTTAACCAAAATTCAGATTTACCTTTGAACAAAATTCAATGTCCTTGAAGCTTCCTCTTGTATTGTAAGTTGAACACATAGTATAGGTGGCAAGATGGCAAACCCTGTGATGAAGCTTCGCTGGATGCCTTCACAGATAATGTGGCTTTCAATACTGATGAAGACAACAAATACAGTCAATGAAAAAGAAAGATCTCTAAAGAAATATATGAATTACGGTTTGTTCAATACTGTTTTATATGTTCTATACTCCATGCCTTGCTTATCTGACACTTACCCAGAAGTATCAGTTGTGGACTGCAGGCTGGGCTCAATCTGATCTGCTGCAGTGGCAGACATCTGTAGAACATGGACAATGGTATACCGTTTAAGAATGAAATTGTGCATACAGTCATAAAAATAACACTAAACAAAACTGAGTTTGCATGAAACTATGAGTTTGCATGTGCCTGACATATGCAAAGTGTGTTGTTACAGGTCTTAGCGCATATGTTACAAGTTATCATTTTTATACTGCAGCCTACAGACCTTAACAGCAAAATAATCTTACTAGTCCAACTCAATACTGAAGGTACTCTCTCACAGAATAATAAATTACTTGAAAACAGAGACAGCCAGTTGAGTAACTGTGAGCTACATAGTGCACATTTCTATAAATCATACAACAAATGGTAAAATAAGGCCCAGTCTCTCACGTAGATTTGACAACAAATCGAGATTATCAAATATACCTCAGACATTTGATTAGATTGCAAATAAATGCTAACAAACAAGCTTAACATAGTTTGCCGATTTGTTTAAGACCCATGGATATAAAATATAAAAAATCTTCTCCTTTAATTATGCTTTGTATTCTTTCTTCTCTCTTTAATAAAATAGATCTGCAAT